>NC_084602.1:41550983-41687966 GCF_033807715.1 Cololabis saira
TTTTTTAATTATTATTAATTTATGTTATTTGTGAAAGGGGCAGATCAGATAAGATTCTTCTTCTTTCTGCTCCTTTTCATTCATAAGTTAGGAACATTTGTATTTGTGTTGGTATTAAATTGTTTTGTTTTTTGAATGAAATAAAGAATAAAATGAAATGAAAATGAAATGTGGTGGCTCTCAGTGCCACGAAGACCTTAATGACATGTTCATGTCGTCTACAAAAGCTCTTGTCCTTTACAACTGATGTTTAGTTTTCTTTTGTTTTGGGTTTCCATCATTCCATGTCCTGTTTACTGTCATTTCAGCTGTTATAAGTGGATCACACACTGAAACATTCATCTCCTGCTCAACCGACAATTATCCAATAAAGTATCTCACCTGGACATTTAACCACAAAGAGATCATCCTGACCCAAAGGGGACATGAAGGGTTCTACATAACTACAGAGAGGTGGAAGCAGCATGTGATGACTGTATCAAGGACAGGAAGTCTCACTCTGAAGCATTTATCTTCAGACCAGACAGGAACATACAAATGTGAACTCAGGGATGAAGAGGAAACATACGTGAAATACACCTTTCTTCACATACCAAAAGGTAAAATGATTAAAAGTGGTCACACAGTGTTAGAGCCAGAATTAAAAGAGTTTAGATTTGGTCATGTCTCATGTTTAATTTGAATATTTAAAAGGAAAGAGTGCTGCCTGTTTGGTTCTGTTCATGTCCAAAGTTGAACTGATGGTATGAACATCTGCATGACATCAGTCTGCTGCAGCAGTAAGTTGTCGGTGACGTAGATCGTCAGAGCAACAGTCTTTGACCATGAGTCACACAACTGCATCCATTTCCTGCTATAGATGGAGACTTTTAATGTTCATGTGTGCTGTGATCTGTTGAGACTCGGGTTCAAATCACTGACATCAAAAACACTAAAACTGTCATTTTAATTCTTGTGTTTTTCTGTTGCAGACAGGACCGGAGTTATTGTAGGAGTGGTGATGGGTTTGCTGCTGCTGCTGGTGGTCTTGGTTTCTGGAGCCGTTGGTTACAAATACAGGAAAAGCGTGCAGGAATACAGGAAAAGGAGGAAAGAAAGGAAGAAGAGGAAAAAAATAGAAGGAGGTAAATATATTGTTTCATGATTTGTGTGTGTAAATACGAAGGATGCAGGATGTTGAATATTTGCTGACATCTGATATGCTGGTACTTTAAATGAAGTTTTTTTCAGACTGTTGACACCAGTACTGATAAATGCAGCTAAACTTCTGCTGCAATACTTGATACTGACATTAAATCTAACATAGTAGAATTGAGATGCTCTCACCATGTCAGCTGTATTTATTTTTAATCTTAAAGAGCACAAATAGTCTTCATTACCAGTAATTAATTCCAAGTTAGTGGGTTTCCTCTGATTCACACTGTCTTGCAGTAACTTGTTGAAAGTAATCATTTCAAAAACCTGGAGTCCATCTATGTTATTACAGATGATAACTTGCAGGTTCGTCTCTCAGTACTTTTGTCAAACAAAAAACATCTCATAATAGGTCCACAAGATCTTCCCAGAGGGGGGACTGTACTGTGCCGTTTAGGTCCAGCTCCTTCAGTCAATCCAGTTTTTCAGTCAGAGCCACTCAGTTTTGGAACATCGTACCAACTGATATAAGATACTGTGCTACCTACCACACCTTTACAAAAACACTCAAGACCTGGCTATTAACAAATCAAACATGTGACCACATGAAATCAGTTAATTGTATATTGTATTATTGTTTATACTATTATTTTGGATTGTGTTGTAAATATTGTGTTTTACATTTAATGCTTCTGTTTTAGGTGTAATATTTTATAACATCTTGCCAAAAGGACTACAGTTGCGAATTACCCAGTTGGCTAAAACTGGCGCATTTACAGTAATGTTGATTAATGTGTACTGTCCTTTTTTTAAATAAACTGAAACTGAAACTGAGGTAACGCCAAGTCTGGAAACACCAACTGGGAATTGTGTTGTGAAGCTCAATGTATTTCACATATCTGTAAAACCCAACATCTGTAACAGCTGTAAAAGGCTGGTTGTCCAGAGCAATCAGATGTTTGTTAGTGATGTCGTTAGGAGGTCGCGCTCATACTTTCTGAAGGGTTTTATGCCGTCCACTAGGGGACAGTATGAGCCTTACTATCCTGTAGAGGGAAGTAACAGGCTTCGTTGTTGTGTGTGGGTTCACATTCGTTCAGAGATGCACGAGGTGTTGGTTGGGAGCTCTCCACATTATTGTTGTAAGTTTACCATATATTGCTCATTGGTTTTATGAAAGTATATGGTATAGTTTCTGTTACTTTGTTTTGTTATTTTATTTTTATTTTTTTATTATTTTATTTTGGGATTTGCTTACTTAGATGTTATATAAACAATACAATGATTGAGTTATATTATAATATTATTTTAGCAAATTCCTATGTTATTTTCATGTGAGATTCAGCCTGCTTATGTTTATTGTTTATTATTTCTGCAGGGCTTCTTCATCTCTGTAAATAAACTAAATAATTGACATTGAGGAGTGCATTTCTTCATGAAGAAGCCATGGTTGTGGTTAGATGCTCTGTGCCTGGCTGCGCCTTCACGACTGTCGACGTTAAATAATTGACATTGAGGAGTGCATTTCTTCACTTTCCTGCCTTTGTTAAAGGAGCGATGTGTAAAATGAAGCCAGAATTAAATTCATACTCCAATAAAATGGGGGCAGTACAGCTGCACCAAGAGAGTTGATCTACCCTCACAAAAGAAATGAGGGAACGCTCGGTTCCTCCTCATCACTTCTGTTTCAACTCAACGCCAGATACGTGAATCAAACTCAAAATCTGAAAATAAAAGCACAGAATCTGTAAATAAGAAATTAAAATCTTTGACAAGGATACAATCATTTTTCTCAGTTAAACTTTTCTTTTCTCACCATCATTTCTAAAACCATCTCTGTGTCTGAACCGTCTTCCTCAGTTGCTCTTTTTGTTGAATCCGTGCCGTCAATCTATTGCGAGAAGACGGGACATCGTCAAGATCAATACATTTGGCATTGACTTAATCATACATATGCTTTTACTTGTGTGTGAATATACAGTATATATATGAAATGTCTGCTCATGTTCAGTGTTTTAACACCATGACACCAAACAGCAGTCAACACTTTTAACCCTTTAAACATTCAGACTGACTGGTTAAAGATTGAAGACACTTCTGATGTTAATTACAGGTCACATTTTAGTTTAATACGTCACAACAGTCATATTATTGTTCATTCTCTGGGTCAGTTTCATTAGTGTTTTTGTTTTTATTGTTATTATTGATTTTTTCAGAGGAGGTTCTGGTTCTGTTGGGCATGAAGGAGCAGGACTCAAAAGAAGGGGTTAAACAGAGACTGATCTCAGCTATGAAGGACCGCAGAGAAGTTCGGTGAGTCCCGATGTGATCAATAACACAATCAGTCTGTGTAGATTAACAGTTGAGTTCCTTTAATATTGTTTTTGTCGTCAAAATGAGAACTTTTACTGTCAGATGTGTTTGTTTATTCTGGGTCAGCTCAAGTCAACTCAACCAGAGGTTCATATTCCAAATACTTTGTAGTAAAAGCCCTAAAGTCATGTGAGGCTTTTCTTAGACAAGTTAGGCACTTAGGTGTGTGTGTGTGTGTGTGTGCGTGCGTGCGTGTGTGTGTGTGCGTGCGTGTGTGTGTGTGTGTGTGATTGTGTGTGTGTGTGTGTGTGTGTGTACGTGTGTATATGTGTGTGTGTGTGTGTATATGTGTGTGTACGTGTGTGTGTGTGTGTGTGTGTGTGTGTGTGTGTGTGTGTGTACGTGTGTCAAAGATAACCTTTAACTCAGCAAATAAACAGACCACGAAAAGGTTCAGCATTGTTGCACATCTATTTCACGTACACCTTCCAACCTGTTAATATATTGTAAAGTATAAGGGTTTATTAAATCGACATTGACGTCATGCAACAGCTCTCTCAGTCAACAGGTCGTTAGTTTAGAACTCATGAGTGACAAGTGTTGCACACTTGGACACAAAAAAATCGACATCCAGGCGTGCATGGGTTTTTATCAAGAACTATTTACTCTTTCTTTGTCTGAAAATACAGAAACACAAGCACATCAGCACCTTAACTGCAGGTAAACTCCCCGGGTATCTGACCGGGACCAGCGGGTATCAGACCAGCTGGTCTGATACCCGCTGGTATCAATTCAATTCAATTCAATTCAATTTTATTCATATAGCGTCTAATACAACAAAAGTTGTATCCAGACGCTTTTCAGAGACCCAGAACATTAAACCCCTGCCTTTAGGAGGGAAGAAACCTGGACCAGGACCAAGCTCACATCAGACAACCATTCTCAATATAGACACATCAAATATAGGGTTCCTCAGGGTTCTATTTTAGGGCCAGGGCCAGGGTGAGCGAAAAGGTTGCTGTAAGGAGAATGAGACTTGCAGGGCACTGCCAAAGACACACAGAACTGTCAGCCAGCAAGCTGGTGCTGTGGGAGCCAACACGCGGGCGCCGGTCAAGAGGACGTCCTACTGTACACCAACATATGTGGACATACTCAAGAAGGATGCAGGGGCCCAGAGTACCAGCGAACTGGAAAGATGTATGGAGAATCGGGATTACTGAAGACAACGATGGACGGCTCGTCTGAGGACGACCTAGAGAGAGCCATTACTCTTTATTATTTATACAACTGATCTGGTCAATTGCTCAAAGGTCTTCCAAAAAAATCATTTTTGCTGATGATACAAACCTTTTTATATCACATAATAACATTCATGAACTCCGAGACCTCCTTAACAATGAACTCTCTAAAGTGGACATTTGGTTTAAAGTAAATAAACTCTCTCTTAATATTAAGAAAACTAATTATATTTATTTTGTTTCAATAAAAAATGAATAAATATGTAAATTGTGGCCTTTCAGATTGTAATAAATGATGAAGCAATAAAGAGAGTAAACTCTACAAAGTTCCTTTGGGTCCTCATTGATGACTGTCTAAATTTTAAATGTCATATAGATCAACCTTGTGGAAAAAATAACTTAATATGTCAGTCTGTTTTTCAAACTGAGACACCTGCTTCCACGCTCTGCCCTTCTCATTTTTTATAAACCTTTGTTTGAACCACATTTAAATTACTGCTATATTATTTGGTGTAATACTTATCCCAGTCATCTAAAAAAATTAGAAGTTTAACAGAAAAAAATTATCCGTGCCATCTCCTGGACTGAATTTAATTCACCTACTCCCATCTGTTTGCCCACTATGGTATTCTTCGCCTCAATATAACTACTTCCATAATGCATGTACAATATATCAGGTGGTCTCAGGTTTGAATCCCAGATTAACTCAACTCATCCCAATCTCCGTTCCCCAGCACACCCACAATACAAGACATAAACACCTTATTATAGGGAAAAAACGTAACCTTGTGGGAACAAGTATGAGTGTTGTGTGTCGGGGACCACAGATTTGGAACGAGTTGAATGAGCCTTAAAAAGTTACAGTCCATCTCCATATTCAAACGCCAGTTAAAGAATGTACACTTCGGGATCACAAAATGTTTCATGTTAAGTGTTTGTAATGTGATATGTTGTATGTAAGTGGTAGTCTAGTATAAAGTGCATATTGTTTTGTTTAGTGTGTATTAAGTGCAAGTGTATGTATGTATTCCTGTCAACTGTATTTATGTTCATTTGCTCCTACCATAAGCTTTTGATAGCTTCTCCAGGAGACCAATTCACATGTGTGGGTGTGAATAAATCAATGAAAAAAAACAGAAACAGAAAATATCACTCCTGCTCCCTGTAATTATATCGTTTACTAACAGAGACTTGGAGCTTAACGATTGTATATTTAGTAGTCCGCATCAAATTTTTGGTCTCTTATTGGTACCAAATGGGCATTGGTTTTAATTTTAACAAGGTTAATAGGTTAATTAATAACAAGGTTATTTTGGTTAACGCCTATATAACGCCGCACCTGGTGAACTTTTGGAGGGCGGGGAACTGCAACCACTTCTATTTTGCTAGGCACCTGGTTAGAGTTGCCAATATCATGTAATCCTATAGTTTTAGAGTCGCCAATTACATAATGCAATCCTACAGTTTTGTTGGCAGGCGTTGGTCCTCGAGAAACAGCAGAGAAGTGTGTTAAATTGCAGCTCTGCATCCTGGCCTGGACCCTGCATTGTCAGCGGTAGTGTCTAATAAAACTGGCCAAATTACTAGAGACAAGAGCAGCACCAACCCGGGTGGGATGAATGCCGTCTCTTCTAATCAGACCGGGCTTTCCCCAGAACGTTTCCCAATTGTCAATAAAGGCCACGTGGTTTTCTGAACACCACCGATACAACCAGCGGCGGAGCGAGAGAATGTGACTAAACATGTCATCGCTGGTCAGATTGGGGAGGGGGCTAGAGAAACCTATGGAGTCCGACATGGTTTTGGCGTAGTTACACACTGATACAATATTCATTTTAGTGACTTCCGATTGGTAAAGACGGGAGTATTTAGCTCCAACATTGATGATAACTTTACCAAATTTACAATTACTCTTTGCCAGCAGCTTCAAATTTGCTTCAATGTCGCCCGCTCTGGCCCCTGGGATACACCTAACTATGGTCGCTGGGGTCGGCCTCACATGTCTGACTATGGAGTCTCCAATCACCAGGGTCGGCTTCTCAACGGGTGTGTCGCTGAGTGGGGAGAATCGGTTAGACACACTACGCTTCCTCCGACCGGGAGCTGCAGGGGAGCGGCTAGCAGCTGCTACAGGCCGGTCCACCGCTAACTTAGCTGGCTAGCTGACGAGTCTATCGGACTATGGTCAAATTGGTGGAACCGGACCTCTAACTGACTGAGCCTCGCCTCCAGCCCCGCAAATAAACTACATTTTAAGCACTTACCGTCTTCACTAAAGGAGGCAGAGGAATAGCTAAACATTTCATACAGAAGAGCGAGAGGAAGGGGAAGGGTTTACAGACAGAGAAGCCAGACCTCCTCCATGGTTGGAGACAGCAGCCCTGACCAAGAGACAGGAGGTGGACATGAGGAAGGTGAAATTTAGATTGTTTTCTGGTAAAATAGCACTATATCTGGTACATTACTGTCTTTATTTCAACACTCGCTCATTTTCTCTTCCGTAACTTTCACTGTCACCAATCACCGATACATTTTCTGTCCGTTAGCCTCCGTTAGCATCTTAGCATGGGCTCTCCGTCTCCCACCGTTTCACCTCTTTGCTGCTCGGTGTGTGAAATGTTTAGCTATTCCTCTGCCTCCTTTAGTGAAGACGGTAAGTGCTTAAAGTGTAGCTTATTTGCAGGGCTGGAGGCGAGGCTCAGTCAGTTAGAGGTCCGGTTCGGCCAACTAAACCATAGTCCGAGAGCCTCCGCAGCTAACCAGGCTAAGCTAGTGGCGGTCCGGCCCGTAGCAGCTGAGCGTTGCCGCTCCCCTGCAGCTCCCGGGCAGCCGGCCAGTCAGGACCGCTGGGTGACGGTTCGGAGGAAGCGTAGTCTTAAAGGGCTCACAGAACACCACCACCCGCTTCATGTGTCTAACCGTTTTTCCCCACTCAGCGACACACCCGTTGAGAAACCGACCCTGGTGATTGGAGACTCCATTGTGAGACATGTGAGGCCGACTCCAGAGACCATAGTTAGGTGCATCCCAGGGGCCAGAGCGGGCGACATAGAAGCACATTTGAAGCTGCTGGCAAAGGGTAATCGTAAATATGGTAAAGTTATCATCAATGTCGGAGCTAACGACTCCCGTCTTCGCCAGTCGGAAGTAACTAAAATGAATATTGTCTCAGTGTGTAACTACGCCAAAACCATATCGGACTCCGTAGGTTTTTCTGGTCCCCTCCCCAATCTGACCAGCGATGACATGTTTAGTCGCATGCTCTCGCTCCGCCGCTGGTTGTCTCAGTGGTGTTCAGAAAACGACGTGGACTTTATTGACAACTGGGAGACATTCTGGGGAAAGCCCGGTCTGATCAGAAGGGACGGCATTCATCCCACCCGGGATGGTGCAGCTCTTATGTCTAGAAATCTGGCCAATGTTATTAGACCCTCCCCCTGACAACGCAGGGTCCAGGCCAGGATGCAGAGCTGTAGTTTAACACACTTCTCTGCTGCTTCTCGAGGACCAACGCCTGCCAATAAAACTGTAGGATTGCATTATGTAATTAGCGACTCTAAAACTGTAGGATTACATGATATTGGCGACTCTGGCCAGGTGCCTAGCAAAATAGAAGTGGTTGCAGTTCCCCGCCCTCCAAAAGTTCACCAGGTGCAGCATTTTGGAGGCGTTAACCAAAATAACCTTGTAAAAATTAAAACCAATGTACATTTGGTACCAATTACAGACCGAAAAATTAGATGCGGATTACTAAATATACGATCATTAAGCTCTAAGTCTCTGTTAGTAAATGATATAATTACAGAGAGCAGGAGTGATATTTTCTGCTTAACAGAAACATGGTTACAGGAGGAAGAGTATGTTAGTTTGAATGAATCAACTCCGCCCGGCTACTTTAATCATCACATTCCTAGAAGCATGGGCCGAGGCGGAGGAGTCGCAGCAATTTATAACTCCGGTCTCCAAACAAAAATTGAACCTAAGTGCAATTATAATACATTTGAAAGCCTCATGCTTGGTCTGAAATTTCCGAGCTGGAAATCAGATAAGCCAGTTGTGTTAGTGGTAGTGTATCGGCCCCCTGCTGGTGCTTATCTAGAGTTTTTGTCTGAATTTTCAGATTTCCTTTCTGGATTATTGATTAGCACAGATAAATTCATCATAGTGGGTGATTTTAACATTCATATGGATGTTGAAAGCGATAATCTTAAATTAGCTTTCGATTCTCTTCTAGAATCAATGGGTATCTCACAAAAAGTGGATAAACCGACGCACTGTTTTAATCATACTCTCGATCTCGTTCTCACCTACGGTGTTGAAACTGATGGTCTGTTGGTGTCACCTGTAAACTCCCTTTTATCCGATCATTACTTAATAACGTTTGAATTTAATTTTGTTGATGTTGAAGTGCAAAGTAGGAGGTATTATTTTAGCAGATGTTTGTATGATGAAGTTATTGTTAAATTTAGGGAGGCCATTGCTTATCTTACGACAGTGCGAAATAGTGATGTAGTCGAGGCCAGTGACCTGGGTTCTACCTCTGCAGATGTTGATTTCCTTGCTAGTAACACCGCTGATTTGTTGCATTCAGCTTTAGATGAAGTTGCTCCTTTGAAAAGGAGGGTTTCTAGCCACAGGAGCTTAACTCCCTGGTATAATTCAGATATTCGCATGTTGAAACAAAACGTGCGTAAAATGGAAAGGAAGTGGTACTCTTGTAGGTCTGTAGACTCTCATCGTGAATGGAAAGATATTCTAATAGTATATAAAAAAGCCATTCGCAAAGCCAGAACAGCTTATTATTCAACGTTGATAGAGGATAACAAAAGTAACCCACGTTTTCTGTTCAGCACTGTAGCCAGGCTGACAAAGAGTCACAACTCTGTTGAGCCGTGCTTTCCTGCAGCTCTCAGTAGTGAGGACTTTATGAGCTTCTTTAACAGTAAAATCACGAGAATTAGAGAAGAAATCAACCAGCCGGTTGTGGGCGTTTCTTCAGCTTTAGCGACTTCCCTAGGCTCTGACTTGACTCTAGACTGTTTTGATCCTATAGACCTCCCTGAGCTGACTTCACTCGTTAATAGAGCTAAGTCAACCACATGTATGTTAGACCCCATCCCGACTCGACTATTCAAACATATTTTTTCTCTTATTGGTACGACAATACTGGACCAAATTAACCTATCCCTAAGTTTAGGATATGTACCACAGGTTTTCAAAGTCGCAGTAATTAAACCTTTACTTAAAAAACCTTCTCTTGACCCAGACATCTTAGCTAATTATAGACCAATTTCCAACCTTCCATTTGTGTCTAAAATTCTGGAAAAGGCAGTTTCAAGCCAGTTATGTGACTATTTGTATAGAAATGATCTGTTTGAAGTCTTTCAGTCAGGGTTCAGAATGCATCATAGCACAGAGACAGCACTGGTTCGAGTCACGAATGACCTCCTTATGGCCTCAGATAAGGGATTAGTGTCCATACTGGTTCTACTGGACCTCAGATAAGGGATTAGTGTCCATACTGGTTCTACTGGACCTCAGTGCTGCTTTTGACACTGTAGATCATGGCATTTTACTGCACAGGTTAGAGCATGTTGTTGGGATTAAAGGGACAGCTCTATGTTGGTTTAAATCATATCTATCTGACAGGTTCCAGTTTGTTCATGTACATGAGGTTTCTTCAGAACAGTCAAGGGTCTGTTATGGTGTTCCGCAGGGTTCAGTGCTAGGGCCAATCTTGTTTAGTTTATACATGCAGCCGTTGGGAAGTATAATCCAGAATCACGGCATACACTTTCATTGTTATGCTGATGATACGCAGCTCTACTTAAAATTACAAAATTAAGTTGATCAAGGAGAAAATCCCTCCCCTTTTGTGTGGAACCCCTGCTGTCGCTGAGCCTGTCTCCAGCTTGTGGTCCTCATTTAGATCTGTGACTCTTGCTGATATCTCAGCACTGGTGACCAAGATGAAAGTCTCCTCTTGCTCATCGGATGTCCTTCCGTGTAGGCTTTTTGTGAAAGTGTTTGATGTAATTGGCCCCTGGGTTACCAAAATGGTTAACCTCTCTCTGTCCTCCGGAGTGTTTCCCAATGCTTTTAAGCATGCTATAGTGGAGCCTTTACTCAAAAAGACAGGCTTAGACCCGACTGTCCTCAGTAATTTCAGGCCGATCTCTAAGCTACCTATCTTGTCCAAGATCCTAGAGAAGGTGGTCTCTGAGCAGCTGTCATTATTCCTGGATCAAAACAACATCCATGAGACATTTCAGTCTGGTTTCCGCAAACATCACTCTACGGAGACAGCCTTGCTGAAAGTGTCCAGTGACATTATGATGTCTGCTGATTCGGGAAAATGCACTGTTCTAGTTCTCTTAGACCTGTCCTCAGCCTTTGACACCGTCGACCACCAAATCCTGTTGAGAAGGCTGAGGGATGAAGTAGGACTGTCAGGTTCAGTTCTACAGTGGTTCTCGTCATACCTTTCTGGGCGTAGCTTTAGTGTTACAGCTAACCAAATAAGGTCTGGGTCAGCAGATCTTTTGTGTGGAGTCCCCCAAGGTTCTATTTTGGGTCCTTTATTATTTTTGTTGTATTTGATCCCCTTGGGAAAAATCATCCAGAAATTCCCTGATGTCTCCTACCACATGTTTGCGGATGATATTCAGCTGTACTGCTCTTTTAAGCCTACTGAGCTCCACAGGCTAAATTCCCTAGTTCATTGCTTGGTGGAGATAAAACAATGGCTAAGTGTGAACACCTTGCAGCTAAACGTAGACAAAACTGAAACCCTGGTTATTGCCCCTGATGCCTCCATTCCTGGGATTAACCAGTATTTGGGTGACTTGGGCCAGTCTGTTAAACCGAGCCTAAGAAACCTGGGTGTTGTGTTTGACAAAGACATGTCATTAGTGCAACACTGCAAACAGCTGACAAGGAACTGCTTCTTTCATCTGAGGAATATTTCGAAACTCAGGAAAATGTTGTCGCAAAAGGATTTGGAGCTGGTCATTCACGCATTTGTGTCCTCGCGTTTGGACTATTGTAACAGTTTGTTCTCTTGTCTAAACAAGAAGGAACTGTCTCGCCTGCAGCTAGTGCAGAATTCCGCAGCAAGAATTCTGGCCCGCGCTAATAGGAGGTCACACATAACCCCTATTCTCAAAGATCTTCATTGGCTGCCAGTTTCCTCTAGGGTCAATTTTAAAATTCTGGTTTTAACTTTCAGAGCTTTGCATGGTCAGGCTCCACCTTACATCAGCGATCTGATCCAGCCCTACACCCCAGCTCGGGCTCTGAGGTCTGTGGATCAGAATCTGCTGATGGTTCCTCGTACTCGCTTCCGGACCAGAGGAGACCGATCCTTCCAGGCCGTTGCTCCCAGGCTTTGGAACGATCTTCCACTCACTCTGCGTTCCATGGAGTCTGTTGATTCCTTCAAAAGGCAACTAAAGACCTTTTTATTTGTGCAGGCTTTTGCCTAATTGTCTTGGGGCTGTTATGATTGTAAATGTGTTGTCTTGGCCTTTTAATCTTAAATTTGTATGTATCCCTTAACTGTGTTTTTATTTTAACTGTGAAGCGCTCTGTGACCATGGTCTGTGAAGGGCGCTGTACAAATAAAGTTTACTTACTTACTTACTTACTTACTTGTCTATGAAGCCGGATGAAACAGAACCGTTAGTTAAACTTCAGGCATGTCTTAGGGACATCAAGGACTGGATGTCCAGAAATGTCTTGCTTCTAAATTCAGATAAAACAGAGGTTATCATTCTTGGTCCAGAGCATCTTAGGAAGGGATTAGATGGTGTTGCGATGGCTTCCAGTGCAACTGTGAGAAACCTTGGTGTTATTTTCGATCAGGATTTGTCGTTTAAACCATATGTCAATCAGGTTTGTAAAATAGCCTTTTTCCATCTCCGTAATATTGCAAAGATTAGGAAAATCCTCTCGCAGAGTGATGCAGAAAAACTAGTTCATGCGTTTGTATCTTGTAGACTAGATTACTGTAATGTGTTGTTAGCAGGATGTCCAAGTAATTTGCTGAATAGGCTCCAGCTGATCCAAAATGCAGCAGCACGAGTGCTGACAGGAATCAGCAGGAGAGACCACGTCTCTCCAGTGTTAGCGTCGCTCCATTGGTTACCCGTAAAATTCAGAATCCAATTTAAAATTGTATTACTTGCGTATAAAGCCCAAAACGGCTTAGCTCTGCATTATTTGCAAGACCTGATAGTGCCTTATGTTCCTGTCAGAGCTCTCCGTTCTCAGAGTGCAGGTTTACTCGTAGTTCCTAGAGTATCTAAATGTAGATTTGGAGGGCGGGCGTTCTGCTATCAGGCACCACTACTATGGAACCAACTTCCAATCTGGGTTAAGGAGGCTGACACCACCTCCACCTTTAAAACTAAACTTAAAACCTTTCTGTTTAGTAAAGCTTATAGTTAGTGTTTAGTAAACCTCTAGCTGGTGTTGGTAAATCTCTAGGTAGTGTAAACTTTAGTGTGTCAGAGTCGCTCCTGTAGTTTCTTGTGCTGGCCCCCCCTTCTCCTCCCTTTTCTCTCTTTTGTCCATGTTGCAGCATCCTTTGCCGGACACCGGAACCTGCAGGTGGTCGTGGGTGGCTTGTAGCTTGCATTACGGAGCACAAGTCTTTCCCTGACCCCTTCCCTTCAACCCTTCCCCGACCCTGCACCCCAACCTGGGACTTGCTGATTGGGCCGGAGCTTCGGGAGCTGCGTGCTGGCCTGCGGTCCCCACCCCTGGTCATCCCGTTGCTGCTTCCACCTGCCTGCTGTGCTGTTGCCGTCCCTGACCCACCAGTCTGGCCCTCGGCAGGAGGGTCCCCCCTTATGAGCCTGGTCCTGCTCAAGGTTTCTTCCCTCCTAAAGGGGAGTTTTTCCTTACCACTGTTTGGCTTAAGGTTTTTCTCCCACTAGGGGAGTCTTTACCTGCCATTGTTTATGTAATAACTGCTCGGGGGTCATGTTCTGGGTATGGGTCTCTGGAAAGCGTCTAGAGACAACTCTGTTGTATTAGACGCTATATAAATAAAATTGAATTGAATTGAATAGAAGAGGAGGTGGGGATGATGAAGGGGAAGAAGAGGAGGTGGAGTTGAAGAAGGTGAAGAAGGTTAGGCTCTCTTTGGGGGTGACAAGGATTGATAGCATGAAGAAGCACCAGACCATTTCTGGAGGGGGGAACGGGAGTTCAGCTAACCTGAAGATCGTTCAACCATGTCCCTCGGGGACTCCAGGGAGTTCTAACCTGGAGAAGGTTCAACCATGTCCCTCGGAGACTCCAGGGAGTTCTAACCTGGAGAAGGTTCAACCATGTCCCTCGGGGACTCCAGGGAGTTCTAACCTGGAGAAGGTTCAACCATGTCCCTCGGGGACTCCAGGGAGTTCCCCTAAAGCATCAGTTATAATAATAATAATAATAATAATTCATTTTATTTAACGGCGCCTTTCATGTCACCCAAGGTCACCTTACAGAATAAAAATAAAACAATACAATAAAGGAAATACAATAATAATTAAAGCTGCAAGCAGCAATGAACGGGCCCTCGAACTCACGGCCACCGCCCCCCATAAGCATATCAGAAATGACACCACCCACGACTTCCTATGTCAAACCATTCCAAAGTTATAGCAGAAAATCGGGACAACCAATCAGAAGAAGGGGCGGGGCTAATTAAGGCCAACGAAGCTTGAGGACTCATTACAGAGTCCCATGACACCACCCACGACTCTCTATGTCAAACCATTCAAAAGTTATGGCAGAGAAAAGTATTCTAGGGGGCGCTGTTGAGCCGTTAGGCCACGCCCATTAATGCAAGCCATGAAATATCAAATTTATCGCCAGGCCTGGCTTGCATGCAAAATTTGGTGACTTTTGGAGAACTATCAAATATGGACCAATCAGATGAAGGGGGGGCGCACCTTTTGGGGTCTAGCGTCGCCACGGTACCACTTTTTTTTTTTTTTTTTTTTTTTTTTTAAATATTTTTATCCCGGTTTTTTCCCCATTTTATCACCCAGTGCTCCTACCTAACAGTCCTGTGCATTGCCATCCTCCACCAACCCCGGGAGGGCCCTGCACTGAGCTCAGGTCTCCTCCTTAACCTGAGGAGTGAGCAGGCCGCATCTTTTCACCAGACAGGGTGGGGTTTCTCCGGCCGAACGTAGCGCGTGGAAGGATCACGTTATTCCGGCCGGATCCTCCCCACCCCATCTGGCGCCCCGGTTGGCCAGAGGGGGCATGTATAGCCCAGGACTGTTGCATGTTTTTGTGAGGGTAGCTCCCATTAGCTACCCAGGGGAACACGGGGAGAACATGCAAACTCCACACAGAAAGATCCTTTCACCAACCCCACCCAGGGTGTGGGCACTGAAGTCATGGGGGAACTAACACGCACTTCAGCGCCCACAGCATCCCCGGCGGGAATCGAACCCAGGACCTTCTTGCTGTGAGACGGCTGCACTACCTGCTGCGCCACCGTGCCCCAACGGTACCACTTTTGAAAGAGAAAAGTAATGCGCGTAGTTGCAGGATGAAGACGCACATTTTGATGTATAACACACTTGGGGACACGTTACGGTTCGGGCTGAATTAACTGCCGAAGGAATGGCATAAATTTCACCAAAATTACACGATTAATTCAAAATGGCCGACATCCTGTTCGGTTTCGGGCATGACCCCAGGAGACTTTTGTTTAAGTTGCGCCATGATACAGGTGTGTACCGATTTTCATGCATGTACGTCTAACAGTATTGTGGGGCTTGAGGCACAAAGTTTTCAAGGGGGCGCTGTTGAGCCATTTTGCCACGCCCATTAATGCAAACCATTAAATACCAAATTATTCGCCAGGCCTGGCTAGGGTGCAAAATTTGGTGCCTTTTGGGGAACTATCAAATATGGACCAATCAGATGAAGGGGGGGTGCGCTTGTTGGCGTCTAGCGTCGCCACGGTAACACTTTTGAAAGAGAAAAGTAATGCGTGTAGTCGCAGGATGGAGACGCACATTTTGATGTATAACACATCTGGGTTCACGATACGGTTCGGGCCGTATTAATTGCCGAAGGAATCGCATAAATTGCGCCAAAATTACACAATTAATTCAAAATGGCCGACTTCCTGTTCGGTTTCGGCCATGGCTCCAAGAGACTTTTCTTTAAGTTGTGCCATGATACAGGTGTGTAGCGATTTTCGTGCATGTACGTCAAACCGTATTGTGGGGCTTGAGGCACAAAGTTTTCCGGGGGGCGCTGTTGAGCCATTTTGCCACGCCCATTAATCCAAACCATGAAATATCAAATTTATCACCAGGCCTGGCTTGCATGCCAAATTTGGTGCCTTTTGGGGAACTATCAAATATGGACCAATCAGATGAAGGGGGGTGCGCTTGTTGGCGTCTAGCGTCGCCACGGTAACACTTTTGAAAGAGAAAAGTAATGCGTGTAGTCGCAGGATTGAGACGCACATTTTTATGTATAACATATCTGGGTTCACGATACGGTTCGGGCCGTATTAATTCTCGAAGGAATGGCATATATTGCTCCAAAATTACGCGATTAATTCAGAATGTTCAAAATGGCCGACTTCCTGTTCGGTTTCGGCCATGGCGCCAAGAGACTTTTCTTTAAGTAGTGAGATGATACAGGTGTGTACCGATTTTCGTTCATGTACGTCAAACCATATTATGGGGCTTGAGGCGCAAAGTTTTTTCTGTCTGAACCAATCAGATGAAGGGTGGGCACGCTTTTTGGCGTCTAGCGTCGCCACGGTAACACTTTTGAAAGAGAAAAGTAATGCGTGGTGTCGGAGGATGGAGACGCACATTTTGATGTATAACACACTTGGGGGCACGTTACGGTTCGGGCCGTATTAACTGCCGAAGGAATGGCATAAATTTTGCCAAAATGACATGATTAATTCAAAATGGCCGACATCCTGTTCGGTTTCGGGCATGACCCCAAGAGACTTTTCTTTAAGTTGCCCCATGATACAGTTGTGTACCGATTTTCGTGAATGTACGTCTAACCGTATCGTGGGGCTTGAGCCACAAAGTTTTCAAGGGGGCGCTGTTGAGCCATTTTGCCACGCCCATGAATGCAAACCATTAAATATCACATTTTTCGCCAGGCCTGACTTGGGTGCAAAATTTGGTGACTTTTTGGGCACGTTTAGGGGGGCAAAAAGGCCCTCCTTTCGTCAGAAAAATAATAATAACGCGAAGAATTCCTACAGATACAATAGGGCCTTCGCACTGAAGGTGCTCGGGCCCTAATAAAGTAGAAATTATAATACATACACACATACACAATACATACAATCAAGGAGCAACAGTACAGATAACAGAACAGTATGGTGGGAGGTAGTGTGTGGTGACCGGTCAAAGTGAATGGGCAAGTTTAAACAGGTGAGTCTTGAGTTGTGTTTTGAATGTGGTGATGGAGTCTATTTGTCTTATGTATGGGGGGAGGGAGTTCCAGAGTCTGGGTGCCGTACAACTGAAAGCTCGGGCACCCATGCTGCTAAGGTGTGAGGTGGGAGTGAAAAGAAGTCCAGCAGAGGTTGAGCGGAGGGTACGGGAGGGGGTGTATTCTTTCAGTAGGTCACAGAGGTAGGTGGGGGCTAGGTTATGAAGGGCTTTGTGGGTGAGGAGGAGGTTTTTATAAATGATACGGTATTGGACTGGGAGCCAGTGGAGTTGGATAAGAACGGGGGTGATGTGGTCAGATGACTTGATGCGGGTGATGATCCGGGCGGCCGAGTTCTGAATGAGTTGTAGTTTGTTGGTGAGTTTGGTTGGGAGGCCAGTGAGGAGAGCATTACAGTAATCGATACGGGATGTGACGAATGAGTGGACCAGAATTTCGGTGCTGGATTGGCACAGTGCTGGACGAAGTCTGGAGATGTTGCGGAGGTGGAAGAATGCAGTCCGGGTGATGTTGTGGATGTGAGGTGCAAATGAGAGTGTGCTGTCCAGAATGACGCCGAGGCTCTTGACGTGGGGGGAAAAGGGTACCGGGAAGCCGTCGATGATGATGGGAGGGGCGGGAGAGGGTTGTGACTTGGTGAGGGTGGATTTGGAGCCGATGAGAAGAGCCTCAGTTTTATTGCCGTTGAGTTTTAGGAAGTTATTGCTCATCCAGGTATTGATGTCGTGTAGGCAGGTGGTGAGGGAAGCGGGAGGAATGGCAGCGGTGGGGTTGGAGGAGATATATATCTGAGTGTCATCGGCGTAAGTGTGAAAATGGACCCCATGGTGACGGAGAATTGAACCTAGGGGTAGGAGGTAGATGGTGAAGAGAAGTGGACCCAGTACTGACCCCTGGGGGACACCCATTGTGACACCCGTGCATCCGGATTTATGGTTCTGTAGTTGGACAAACTGTTGACGGTCAGTGAGGTAAGATGAAAGACAGGAGAGTGCAACACCAGTGATCCCAATGCCAGCCAGGCGGTCCAGGAGTATTGGGTGAGAAATGGTGTCGAAAGCTGCGCTGAGGTCCAGGAGGATGAGGATGGTGAGTAGGCCGGAGTCAGCTGCACGGAGGAGGTCGTTAGTGATTTTAACCAGGGCTGTTTCAGTGCTGTGATTGGGGCGGAAACCGGATTGGAAGGGTTCGTGGAGTTTATTTGAATTTAGGTGGGACTGTAATTGTGCTGCTACCACCTTTTCCAGAGTTTTGGAGATGAAGGGAAGGTTGGAGATGGGCCTGTAGTGATTGAGGTCAGATGGGTCTGCACCTGGTTTTTTTAGGGTGGGTGTGATGGCAGCTAGTTTGAGGATTGGGGGAACGGTTCCAGTGGTGAGGGAAGAATTAATTATTTTGGTAATCATGGGGGAAATGGATGGCAGACATGCTTTGACAAGCAGGGTGGGGAGGGGATCGAGCTGACAGGTGGTGGTTTTGGCTTTACGAATTAGTTCTGAGATGGTGTGTTCTGATACCGGAGTGAAATTGGTGAGAGGACTGGAGAGGGGTTGGTTGGTGGTGGTTATCCATGGTGGGTCATTTGTGGAAGAGCGTGTTGAGGCCAGTTGATGGTGAATGATGTTGATTTTGGAGCTGAAGAAGTCCAGGAAGGCGGTGCACTGGTCAGTGGAGATGTCTGGAGGGAGGGTTTTTGGAGGCTGAAGTAAGCGGTTGACGGTTGAAAAAAGGACTCTATTGTTTCCTGTGGCAGAATTAATGAGGTTGGAGTAATATGATGATTTGGCGGTATTAAGTGCATTTTTGTAGAGCTGAAGGTGATCGGAGTACTTTTGGATGTGCACAGTGAGTCCGGTCCTTTTGCAGAGTCGCTCCAGTTGACGGCCTGTGGATTTGAGCTGGTGGAGGTCAGGGGTGAACCAGGGGGCAGAGTGGGTAAATGAAACTGAGCAGGTTTTAAGTGGAGCCAGGGCAGTGAGAGAGGAGGAGAGACAGTTATTGTAGTGTTGTACCAGATCGGCAGGGGAGGAGGATGAGGGGGGATTGGGGAAGGAGCTGATAAGGGTAGAGAGATCTGTGGGGTTGATGTGTTTGATGTTTCTGAAGGAGATGATCCGTTGTTCTTTGACTTTGTGCAAATGCGTGTGGATGTCATAAAGAATGGCTTTGTGGTCCGAGATGGGGAAGTCCATGATAGTGAGGTTGGCGGGAGTTATGTCTGTGCAGCAGATTAAATCGAGAATGTGACCTTTGCTATGTGTTGCGAGGTTGACGTGTTGTGTGATACCAAGGCAGTTTAGAAGTGATGTGAAGTCGTTTGCTAGGGTGCAGGATGGGTCGTCAATATGAATGTTGAAATCGCCATGGAGGATAACAGTAGGGGACATTGTGCATACAGATGTTAACAGTGACGAGAATTCAGTAAGGAAAACAGCGGAGGGTTTTGGTGGTCTGTAGATGGTAATGATGATGATGGGTTTGGGTCCAGAGAGTTTTACAGCTAGGCATTCAAAGGAGGAGTGTTGGGGGACAGTGAGAGCAGTGACTTTTATGTTTTTACGGTAGACGCAAGATAGTTGCCGTTCAGAACGCATACGCGTGACGTTGCACGTATCCTGCGTTCATTTGGCGCATCGACAGGCACGTTCTTGATAAGACACTGAAAGCGTACGCGACCTGCAGTTCTCACTCTGGCCGCTAGTATCGCTGTTCCCGGTCTGATCCCCGCTGGCACTTCTGCTCTCAGCTGGAGAAATTTCCCCATGCAGGTTAACTTGCCCCTTGTTAACTCACTTTAATTTTACACCAGAATTTTTTTATTTTTTTTTATTGAAAGATGGATACAAACAAACAAAGCACATAAAAGTCATATCCGAATTACAACTTTTGCCTTGGGTTGAGCAACATCAGTATTACAAAATATACACTGAGAATCTAATTATTGTACAACATAAAATAAAAAATAAATAAAAAATAACTCACAAGGGCCATCTTATATTAAATCATATCTTTCAAGTAAAGAAAACAGTTTAAGGGCTTTCTTTTCTTTAACAAGACTCAAGGACTTACTCAAGAGCTTTAGCTCATTTCTCCAATGGGTCAAACATGGTTTGGTCTTAAAAAAATCTACATTTGTGAATGAAGAACTTTCCCAATAACACCAAATTATTAAGGACAAAGTCCAAATTCTTTTCTTCAACAAAATAATATTATTCTAGTCTATTCCACCCATTTTTTGGAAAATCATATTAAGAACAATAAACCAGATTGAATGTCTATTTGTAATGAAATATTTTAAGTATTTCAGTTTCAAGAAACCATTCATAATATTGAAATCAATCACATTCATTCATGTCAATCTTTCTTATACAGTATATTGACAACTATTTCTCCATATGAACTTTATGTCAAAGCATTCAAAAGTTATGGCAGAGAAAAGTATTCTAGGGGGCGCTGTTGAGCCGTTAGGCCACGCCCATTAATGCAAACCATGAAATATCAAATTTTTCGCCAGGCCTGGCTTGCATGCAAAATTTGGTGACTTTTGGAGAACTATCAAATATGGACCAATCAGATGAAGGGGATGCGCGCTTTTCCGCGTCGCCACGGTAACACTTTTGAAAGAGAAAAGTAATGCGTGTAGTCGCAAGATGGAGACGCACATTTTGAGGTATAACACACCTGGGTGCACGTTACGGTTCGGGCCGTATTAATTGCCGAAGGAATGGCATATATTGCTCCAAAATTACACGATTAATTCAGAATGTTCAAAATGGCCGACTTCCTGTTTGGTTTCGGCCATGGCGCCAAGAGACTTTTCTTTAAGTTGCGACATGATACAGGTGTGTACCGATCTTCGTTCTTGTACGTCAAAGCGTATTATGGGGCTTGAAGCGCAAAGTTTTTTCTGTCTGAACCAATCAGATGAAGGGTGGGCACGCTTTTTGGCGTCTAGCGTCGCCATGGTAAAGCTTTTGAAAGAGAAAAGTAATGCGTGGTGTCGGAGGATGGAGACCGTATTGTGGGGCTTGTGGGGCTTGAGGCACAAAGTTTTCAAGGGGGCGCTGTTGAGCCATTTTACCACGCCCATTAATGCAAACCATTAAATATCAAATTTTTCGCCAGGCCTGGCTTGGGTGCAAAATTTGGTGACTTTTTGGAAGAAGAAGAAGAAGAAGAAGAAGAAGAAGAAGAAGAAGAAGAAGAAGAAGAAGAAGAAGAAGAAGAAGAAGAAGAAGAAGAAGAAGAAGAAGAAGAAGAAGAAGAAGAAGAAGAAAAAGAAAAAGAAGAAGAAGAAGAAGAAGAAGAAGAAGAAGAAGATTTTTTTTAATTTTTTACAAACACACTTTATTTACAGTTTCAAAGGATACAGTTCACATCACATGTCATAAAGTGCTGAAGTGCCTAAACAAAACAGAATACCCAATAAATAAATGGCTACGTCAGCATTTCAGTCTTGAAGAAAAAGTGCAAAGTGCAGTTCATCATTTAAAACATTACACAAGACAGGGCTTCCGGTTGGTGAGCAGATGGAGTAGACGTGTTTCGTGAGTGCTCCCGTGAGTGCCAAACTTTTTAAACCACCAAGCCCTCAAACTTTCAAACTTTTTCCTTTAAAAGGGATTCCCTGTTGCTGTTTTTCTTTTTTTTTGTCTCGAACGAGCCCACTTACCTCCGAGATGGCTTCGAAGAGCGGCAAGTCGGGAAAAAAGGACGAGGCTGGCGCTGTCTTAACCCTGGCGGCCATTACCGAGCTGGAAGAACACCGTGCTGCCCTGGCCGCCGAGTTCAAAAATACTTTCAGTCAGCTCGACTCCAAACTCGACCAAACGCGGCTCGCGGTCGAGGACCATGGCCAACGGGTTTCGTCCCTTGAACTCGCCACAGAAGACCTCAGCCAGCGAGTTACGGACCTTGAAGGCATCTGCTCGACTCTACGGGATGATAATGCTCGGCTGAAGGCTAAGGTGGTGGATTTGGAAAGCCGAAGTAGAAGGCAGAACATCCGTATCCTGGGCTTACCGGAGTCTACCGAGAGCGGGTCTCCAACGGCTTTCTTCTCCAAGCTGCTGTGTGAGGTGTTCGGGAACGATACGCTGCCGTCACCGCCAGAGATAGACAGAGCGCACAGCTCGCTCGCCGCCAAGCCGGCCCCGGGACAGAGACCGCGTCCGGTCATCCTCCGCCTTCACCGGTACCAGACGAAAGATCTCCTCATCAGGGAGGCGCGCCGGAGAGGAAAGGTGGAATATCGCGGCCACCCCATCCGGATAGTGGAGGATTACAGCCCCGAAGTTGCCAGCCAACGAGCGGAATACAGCGGAGTCATGTCGGAGCTATACCAGCTGGGTCTGAAGCCGGCTCTGCTCTTCCCCGCCCGGCTCCGGCTCACGCTGTCCGGGGGGGCCAGGAAGTGGATCGGCTCCGTGGATGAGGCGCGCAAATTCATCACGAGTCGCAGCAAAACTTCAAACCCGCCGTAACGGGACCGTTGGAGGCTGTCACGGCTCCGCCTGCAGCCCGGTGCGGCTCACTGACGCTCACGGACTGACTTTTTTTTTTCTCTCTCTTTTTTTTTACGTGAGCCACATTATTCCTGAGGGGAGGGTGAGTACCCCCGCGACAACCAGTATTTTCTCTGTTGTTAGTTTTACTGCCCTTTTGCAAATATTATTAATTTGCAGTTCTTTTTGGCTATTTGAGGGAAGGGGGAAAATAAGTGGTGAAGAGGGAGAGAAAAAAAAAAAAAAAAGCCTTTCCGATTAACCTATAAGTTTTGTAATAATTGTAAGCTGTTAACCTTACTTTTACGCTGCTTAAGTCGGACGTTTTATATTTTATATTTTTGTACAAATATTTCTGGGCTCATATCGGGACTTCCAGGTCAAGATTTGAGAGGGTATTTCTTTTTTTTATTTATATCTACACGTTTTAAGGTGCTAATATGTATACACCCATGATACGGGAGCAAAAGCTATTAGTGTGTAGGATAGGAAGATGCGTTATTGCACTTTGTTTGTTTTGAAGAGCTTGCTGCTTTTTTTTAATTTTTCTATAGCAGCTGTCTTAGTGGGGGTGGGTGGGTCGGGGGGATATGTCACTGCCAGAAACTTTGCATTAACTCTTTTCAACTCATTACTTAATGTGGGTCACATTCAACCTCCTTTCCGTTTTCTTTTTTTTGCCTAGGTCATTGTGCACACCTAATTTTTCCTCTTAGATATTATGAGTAGATACTTGAAGTTGGTGAGCTGGAATGTTAAGGGTCTGAATCACCCTGTTAAAAGGAAGAGGATCTTCTCACATCTAAAACACCTTAAAACAGAAATAGCCTTTCTACAAGAAACTCATATTCGCAGTTCTGATAATAGCCGCCTGTTCCCGAGGTGGTCAGGGCAGAGATTTCACTCCTCCTTTCAAGCTAAGGCCCGAGGAGTTTCAGTTCTGATCAGTCAGGATGTTTCATTTGAGCAGCACAATGTGATTTCTGACAAGTTTGGTCGCTACGTGATCGTTTCTGGGAAATTATTCAATACATTGGTCGTACTTGTGAACGTTTATGCCCCTAATTCAGATGATGCAGTCTTTTTTGAACGACTGTTTTCACTGCTCCCTGACCTTAATACATATTCTCTCATACTTGGTGGTGATTTTAATTGCTGGCTCGACCCAGTCCTAGACCGATCCTCTACCAACCCCGGCACAGCAAGTAAGTCAGCCCGTCTTATTCAGGCGTTCCTTTCTGACTACGGTGTTTGTGATGTGTGACGTTCTTTACATCCATGTGACAGAGAATACTCCTTTTTCTCACAAGTGCACCACACATACTCGAGGATTGATCATTTTTTTATTGATAATCAACTGATTCCCCTGGTTCATTCCTGTGCTTATCAGAGCATTGTCATTTCCGACCACGCTCCTGTGGTTCTAACCATGTCCCTTCCTGACCTACCTCAGAGAGACAGACAGTGGCGATTCAATTCAACTCTGCTGTCGGACACAAATTTTGTTAAATCAATGGAAACGGAAATAGCCTTTTTCCTATCCACGAATATGACTCCAGGAATGTCTAGTCTAACTGTCTGCGACTCCCTCAAGGCTTATCTCCGGGGACAGATTATATCCTACACTGCTAGGGTGAGGCAAAAATCTTATAGGGAGCGATCAGACCTTGCCCGCCAAATCAAAGAGGTCGATGAAGAATATTCTCGGACTAAATCCCCAGATCTTTACAAAAAGCGGCTAGAACTTAAAACTAAATTTGACCTGCTTACCACTCACCCAATTGAACAGTCACTTCTGAAAAGTAAAACCAGGTTTTATGTTTATGGAGACAAATCTGACAAATTATTAGCCAACCAACTTAAAGGCTCTAAGGCTAAACAAAATATTTCTAAGATTCGATTACCAAATGGCCATGTAACTACAGACCACTTACTCATAAATGAAGCATTCAGGGACTTTTATACCCAGCTATACACCTCGGAATCTCAGACTGATCGAGATGAGATTGCGGACTTTTTAAATAGTCTTAGTATTCCCAGTCTTTCACCAGATCTAAGGAAGACATTAGAAGAACCGATATCCCTGATGGAAATTACTCGAGCCATTTCTTCACTGCAGTCGGGTAAATGTCCTGGCCCTGATGGCTTCCCGGCGGAATTTCTAAAGAAATTTTCTACTCTGCTTTCCCCACTGCTATCTACAGTTCTTTCAGAATCCTTCAGCCACGGTTCCCTCCCTCCTTCTTTTTCGGAGGCCTGCATCACCCTCATAGCTAAAAAAGGGAAGGATCCTACTGAATGCGCCTCCTACAGGCCCATCTCCCTCTTAAACACAGATGCTAAAATCCTAGCTAAAGTCCTAGCCCATAGGCTGGAGAATGCCCTCCCCACAATTATATCTGAAGACCAAACTGGCTTCATTAAAGGTAGGCAGTCTTACTTCAACACAAGGCGACTGTTCAATATTATCTACTCTGCCTCTGAGGCTATCCCTGAATGCGTTGTCTCTCTGGATGCGGAGAAGGCATTTGATCGCGTCCAATGGGATTATCTCTTTGCTGTGCTGGACAGGTTTGGTTTTGGTCCGAACTTTGCTCTGTGGATTAAACTTCTCTATTTACACCCAACAGCCTCAATTCGTACTAACTCTCAACGGTCAAAACCATTTAATCTGCATCGTGGAACCCGTCAGGGGTGCCCCCTTAGTCCCATGCTTTTTGACATGGCTATCGAACCGCTTGCCACAGCGCTCCGATCTTGTGAGGATGTGTCCGGTATCTGGAGAGGTGGCAGGGAACATAAGGTTTCGCTTTATGCCGATGACCTCTTGCTTTTCATCTCTCACCCTCTGGCCTCATTACCCCCTGCGCTGTCACTTCTCAGTCAGTTTGGGAAACTCTCAGGCTATAAACTGAATCTCAGCAAAAGTGAGCTTTTCCCTACCAATCTCGAATCGCATGCTTTAGACCTTTCCAATTTTCCCTTTAAAATCGCAAATGACAAATTCTCCTATTTAGGCATATCTGTGACAAGGAAACACAAAGACCTGCTCCAAGAGAATCTTATCTCATTGTTAAATGAGACCAAACAAACCCTTACACAATGGTCACCCCTGTCAATGTCTCTTGTGGGTCGCATCAATTCAGTTAAAATGACCATTTTACCTACATTTTTGTACCTTTTCCAGACCTTACCACTCTTTATTCCTGGTTCTTTTTTTCAGTCCCTTGACTCAGTTATATCTTCATACCTATGGCGGGGTAAACGGCCACATCTGAACAAAACTCACCTTCAAAAAATTAAGTCTGCAGGTGGTCTGGCCCTCCCAAACTTTCGTTATTATTATTGGGCTGCTAACCTGCGCTGCCTTGCATTCTGGTCCTTCTACTGCGACGGCGCTGACCGCCCTGACTGGGTGGCGATGGAGTTACATCCAACTGATGACCTGTCAATTCCTGCCCTACTCGGCTCCTCACTTCCACTTCCTTTACTTAAATCAATCAAAAACCCAGTGGTTAAACATTCTCTTAGAATTTGGGCCCAATTTAGGAAGTTTTTTGGTTTTCACAGCTTCTCTCTTCTTAGCCCCATTGCATCAAATCACTCTTTCAAACCATCCCTTGAGGACCCCACCTTCCAGGAATGGCACAGGAGGGGTATGATTCGTTTTAGAGATATGTTCATAGACGGCACCGTGGCATCTTTTGAGCAGTTAAGTAGTAAATTCAGCCTTCCAAAATCACATTTCTTTAGGTATCTTCAGGCTAGACATTTTGTTCTTTCCCAGACACCCAGCCCTGGTGCATCGATAGGCTTGACCACAGTTGACAAAGTTCTTGCCACAGACCCATTCAAAAAGGGGCTCATTTCGTCTTTCTATGGCATGTTGCTGGATCTTAAGAGTGCCCCTACAGATAAACTCAAAGCAGCATGGGAGCAGGACTTAGGGCTTCCCTTATCAGAGGATACCTGGGAGTCCATACTCAAACTGGTTAATACAACCTCCCTGTGCGCACGTCACTGCTTAATTCAGTTTAAAGTGGTACACAGGGCTCATATTTCCAAAGCAAAGTTATCCCCCATGTACCCAGATATTAGTCCATACTGTGTAAGATGTAAAGTAGCAGAAGCCTCTCTCATCCACATGTACTGGTCCTGCCCATGTCTAAACAAGTACTGGATGGAAGTATTTCATACTCTCTCTCTGGTGCTTAAAATCAGATTAGAACCAAACCCACTGACTGCCCTGTTTGGGGTCATGGAGGGAGGAAGGAAGTTAACCACTTTACAGGGGCACACTTTGTCTTTTGCCTCCCTTTTGGCTCGTCGGGCAATTCTGTTCAGGTGGAAGGATCCCTTCCCTCCTACTCGTGCACAATGGCTGGAAGACATCATGTCCTGCTTAAAACTGGAGAAAATTAGATACTCGCTTCAGCAATCAAATAAGTTCCAGAAAGTGTGGGGACCTTTTCTAGAAGCATTCCAGACCCTGTGAACTATACTTCATATTTCTTTTATATTCCTAGTGCAGGCTTTTGATGTTAGAGTGACCTCATATTGTGATTAGTAATCTGGCAGTGACAGGGGAGGGATTAGTTTGGTCTGTAGTTTGTTTTTGTTACTATTTTATATTTTTTCATACTGTTTAATTGTTTTTTATATTCTGTACACTGGTGTATGCTATGATTAACATGCCCATGCCTACTCAAAATATTTGTAATTGACATGCAGCATTTCACCTTTTTTACTTTGTGAAAATTTCAATAAAAAGATCTTGAATTAAAAAAACATTACACAAGACATTATTATAACACCAGAGGTTCTTAAAACAACCCAAATCATTCATCAATTTATAAAAATTGAATTCCAGTCTTAGTCTACATCGGGTGTTGCAGCGCCACACTGAGGCGGCCTCCTGAACTGCTCTGTCCTCTACTCTGTTTTTTCTGGATATATAGATCGCCATCTTGGCTTCACCAGAAATAAAATTTAGCAGTTGCCACTTTGTTTGACTTCTCTTCCTGTATCCTGCACCATAAATAAAATTTGTGTTGCAAAAAGTCTCATTAAAAAGACTAAAAACAGTGGTTAAAAGAGTGAAGAGCTGTGAAAGTCTCTTACACTCACTAAAAACATGGAAAACCGTCTCGCGAAGGTGACAGAAAGGGCACTGGTTTGACACAGCAGGATTAATGACAGAGATGAAGGCATTGGTGGCGATGGCTCCGTGTAAAATCCTCCACTGGAGGTCGGCTGTTCTCTTCTTGAGGGGAGGTTTGTATAAAACTCTCCACTGTGGACGCTCTCCATCTCCTCCCAGCTTGTCAGTCCATACAGTGGACGCCCTGTCACACAGTCCTTTTTTGTTGACAGCTTTTACACAGTTTTTGTAGAGGGATTTTCTGTCGGCTGTGTGCAAGCTGAGCAACTGAGGGTCGTTGAGGAGAGGTCCGTCCAGCTCTCCAAGTTGGGGACAAATCAACACCTCCGGGAACGGGTCCCGGTGATCAGGTTCAGTCCCTCTGCTGTAGTCCATCAGGAGGCTTCTCTCCCTCCCAGAGAGCCTCTGCCTCCACAGCTCCAGAATCCTCTGGGTCACCCTGGTGGACTGGATGCCCAGCAGAGAGCCCACCGCCTGAGAGTCCGACAGCGCCGGCCCTGCGGTGTCCACCAGCTGTTTCAGGACCAGGGTCTTGGTCCTGCACAGCGCTGCCGTCAGCCCAGGCACAGCTCCACTGCAGACATCCAGCCTGGCTCCATGAACTAGTGGTTCTCTCAACAACCAGAACAGAGAGTTAGAGCTTTTTCCTGAATCACATTTAAAAAGGGCCCATGATTTAAAAACACCCTGATAAAAAGGAGGTAACCCATTTAACCTTAAAAATTTAAAATCGGTTAAAAACAGAGCAGCATCCAGTCCCAAGTTACTCACACGTCTGAGTATGCAGCCGGCCACTTCTCTCCACACCAGATCTGCCGGCCCTGACAAAAACCTCTGAATGAACTGTAGTCTGAAGGTGGCAGTTCTGCTGGCCAAGTGGATGAGGCCCTGTCCCCCCTCCTCTCTGGGTAAAAACAGCACCCCCTGTGGCACCCAGTGAAAGCCATCCCAGAAAAAGTTGACAAGCTTTGCTTGGATCTGGGCTAAAAGACCTGATGGAGGATCCATACAGGCTAAACGGTGCCAAAGCAGGGAGGCCACAAGATTGTTTAGCACAAGAACCCTGCCTCGATACGACATCTGAGGGAGCAGCCATTTCCAGTTTTTTAATTTGGCTTCAATTTTTTCAGTGACGCCCTCCCAGTTCCTCCGGATCGTAGCCTCGTTCCCGAGGAAGACGCCGAGGTATTTCAGGCCGTCAGTTTTCCAGGACAGACCCTGGGGAAGAACTGGGAGACCGTCACGCCAACTACCGACAGCAAGAGCTTCACTCTTGCTCCAATTCACCCTCGCTGCAGACAGAGTGTTGAAAGAAACTGTTAAATTACATAAAATGTCAATATCATTTTGGTTTTTAATTAAAACAATAACATCATCTGCGTAAGCAGATAAAATGATGTTTTCACTAAAACCAGGTAAAATCAGGCCACGGATTCTTGTGCGGATCTTGCAGAGGAGGGGTTCCAGGGAGAGTGCGTAGAGCATCCCAGACAGAGCGCAGCCCTGCCGAATGCCTCTACGCACCCCGAAAGGAGCACACAGACTGCCATTAAACTTCAGTACACTCTCAATGTCACTATATAACACCTGGATCTTGGCAATGAAACCAGTGCTGAACCCAAAACTCCCCATGGTTTTCCAGAGGAAGCTGTGCTCAACACGGTCAAATGCCTTTTCCTGATCTAACGAAATGAGACCAGTATTTATACCCAATGAGCTAGAGACCTCCAAAACATCTCGAATTAGGTAGACATTGTCTAACATGGACCTGCCGGGCACACAATAGGTCTGATCCCGGTGGATGACCTGCTCCATAGCTTCTCTAAGCCTGTTGGCCAAAGCCTTGGACAGGATGTTATAATCAGTGCACAACAGTGACACGGGGCGCCAGTTCCTGATGTCCTGCAGATTCCCTTTTTTTGGCAGCAGGGAAACCACAGCCCTCCGACAGGACAGTGGCAGAGAACCTGAGGTCAGACTTTCATTAAACACCTCTAGAATGTCAGGTGCCAAAACACTCCAGAAGGCTTTGTAAAATTCAACCGTCAGGCCATCGATGCCAGGAGACCGCCGTCCCTGCATACCCTGCAGAGCGGCGTGTAGCTCCTCCATCTGCAGTGGCCGGTCTAGCTGTGAGTTGGTCTCCTCAGAGACCTGAGGCAGTTCACCACAGAACCCCTCAAACAGATCATCATCCTCCACATACTCGCTGGTATAGAGGGATGAATAAAACTGCACAGCTCGCCTTCTTATCTGACCAGGTTCAGTGAGCTCCTGCCCCGTGTCAGAGAGCAGAGAGTGGATCATTTTCCTCTGTCCATGCTTCTTCTCCAGGCCAAAGAAGAAGCTAGAGGGAGCATCCATCGCTGTGATGTTCTGGACCCGGGACCGGACCAGTGCCTCCTGTACCCTGGTGTCCAGCAGGTTGGCTAAAGCCATTTTTTTGGACTTGAGGATTTCAATATATCCTCGATTTCCTGTGGAAGCACTCATTGTTTCCAGCTCCACAATCTCAGTCTCCAGGTCTTTCATAGACCGACAGATGTCACGTGTGACATTGAGAGTATACTGCTGACACAAAAGCTTTATCTCAGTCTTGCCATGGTCCCACCACTGCCTAAGACAAGTAAAATCATCTTTCCTGTGTCTAAAACCAGTCCAAAAATAACTAAAAGCCTCACTAAAACCCTTGTCAAATGTTAAAACTGAATTAAAATGCCAGTATGCACTCTTGGGTAAAATGTTCTTTATGGTGACATGACATAAAACCAAAGAATGATCTGTAAAACCAGCTGGCATTATTTTACACAGCTTAAAAACATTAAAATGGTGCTTAAAACAATAAAAACGATCAAGTCTGGCTAAGGAGATTCTATCCTCTCTCAGGTGGGACCATGTGTACTGTCTGCAGTCTGTATGCATCCTTCGCCACACATCCACCAGGCCGTGGGAGTAGACCAGCTGCTTCAGAGCGTGTTGGGAGGCTGGATGAGGCTCTGCATGATTACGGTCTAAAAACTCGTACTCGGTACAGTTAAAATCCCCACCCAAGAATAAAAAATCCTCCGACCCACAGCAATTCAGTCTAGTGTTGACTTTTTCTAGAAAGCTCTTCCTCTCTGCACCGTTTGTTGGAGCATAAATATTCATAAAAAACAGTGTGTGATGTTCAAACTGTGCCTTGACTAAAAGACACCTCCCCTTCACCACATGCTCGACCTCCAGGGACGATGGAGTAAAGTTCCGAGAGAACAGGAAGGCCACTCCACCGCTGAGTGTGGTGTTGTGGCTCAAAGCCACCTCTCCTTCCCACTCTTTATTCCAGTCCACCTCATTGCCTTCATCACTGTGTGTTTCTTGTAAAAACAACACAACAATATTTTTCATCCTTGCTGTGTCAAACACCAGTGCCCTCTTCCTTGCCTCTCTGGCACCATTCACATTCAACGTCCCCACTCTAAAAGAATCCATTGTTATGGAGATGTTAAAAGCAAAAACAGTAAAAGAGATAAATAAAAGTAAAACCAACAGCTTCAACATCATTAAAAACCGAGTTGCTTTCTCACCTTAAGCATTTGTTTCCTCAGTCTAAAAATTTCCTGATCAGTGAGATCTGATGTAGCTCGGTTTTTAATGACACGTTTCGCTGAGTTATAAAAAGTGAGCTTGTCAGGAAAAAACTGCTCTATATCCAGGCCTTTCATGCCTTTTGTCTGCTGCAGGAACGCCTTAAACATGGTTTCAGAGTATAGTTTCTTGTCCTGACTGGCAGTCATCTGACTGCACGACATGTCACTGCAGTCAGGGAGTTTTTACCTGCCATTGTTTATATAATAATTGCTCGGGGGTTTATGTTTATGTTTATGTTTATGTTTATGTTTATGTTTATGTTTATGTTTATGTTCATGTTCTGGATCTCTGGAAAGCGTCTAGAGACAACATCTGTTGTATTAGACGCTATATAAATAAAATTGAATTGAATTGAATTGAGATAGGCAGCCTTCACTGTCGCTGCTGTCTGCAGCACTTGGTTTTGCCCACAGCCGACCAGCCTTACAGCCCACAACATCCTTCTGCATATTTTTTCGTTTGCTGCACCGTTTTGAAGGATGAAGATCACAGACCTCCATGACCTCAGCAGCTGCACCAGCCTCACACAACTCATCAGGCCCTTTACCGGTTTCACCCAGCTCACCTGTTATTTTTTCTGTTTCACCCAACTCACCAGTGACCCAACCGGTTTCACCCAGCTCACCTGTTATTTTTTCTGTTTCACCCATTACTTTACCAGTTTCACCCAGCTCACCTACCTCACCCAGCACACTTGTCACCTCACCCAGCACACTTGTCACCTCACCCAACTCACTTGTCACCTCACCCAACTCACTTGTCACCTCACCTACTTCATACAGCTCAGGTCCAAGCCCACCTGTCACCTCAGCTGCCATTTCACCACCTTCACCTGCACCACTCTCCCCCTCACCACTCACCTCAGCACAACCACGGTCCCGGCTCTGTTCCTTCTCCACCTGTTCTTTCTCCACCTGACTCTCAACCACCGGAGCGGATGAAGCCGCGGGGGGGTCCGACCCAGACTGAGCGTCTGAGTCAGCTCCCCCCACAGCCCCATCCCCCCCCGCGGCATCAGGACTCCGCCGCGCAGCAGGAGCTGGCCGCTCGGCGGCCGCGGCAGCGGTGGCCGTCACCGTCCCCCCAGCCGAGCCCGTGCGGTTAGGACAGGCCTTAATGAGGTGTCCCACCTCACCACAGCCGAAACACTTCACAAGAGAGGAAGTCGCAAACAAAACATAATCAAAGTCGTCCACTCGAACAAAGAAACGATAATTAAATTCCTCCGTCTTGTTATTTAGGATCATAAAGAGCTGTCTACGGTAGGATACAACATGTTTTAGTAAAGGTGACTTGCAACCAGACAAGATCTTTTTAACTGGTGATATCACCTTACCGTGCCGAGACAGCTCTCGAACCAGGAACTCATCGCTAATGAATGGAGGAACGTTTGACAGTGTTATCTTAGATGCTGGCTGCGTAAGCGGCAGCACAGGCTCAAACAGCCCATTCACCGTGATGCCTTTCTCCACCAAACATTTCACCTGGTCCTCCTTCTCCAAAAACAAAACCACAGCTTTGTTCATGCGGGCAGCAGACATGACAGAGCTGTGCCCGATGATCTCCCCCACAGCCAAAGCCACCTCCTCCACGCTGCACGGAGAGCCGGCACCGACTTTGATGCCATGCTTCCGAGACAGCTTGGAGAAGCCACTGGCAGCCATTTTGGCTTCGAGTGGTCCTCCAGCCAGACAAAGCCTGGCTGGCAAAAACACACAAAAACAACTACAAACTTAAATAAAACTAACCAAACACAACACTAAACAACTGATACAAACACCACTAACAATACATGATAGAACAAAGGACAGAAAATAGAAAAATCCACCATCCACTCTAAGCTCTTCCACTCACACTCCTCTAACAGGAAGAAGAAGAAGAAGAAGAAGAAGAAGAAGAAGAATTCCTGCAAATACAATAGGGCCTTCGCACTGCAAGTGCTCGGGCCCTAATAATAATGCTGTGGTTTTATATAGCTTCCTTCAAGGCACCCAGAGCTTTACAGAGATCATTATTAATTCATAAACATTCTCCCCGGTGGTAGCTCCGTCTGCAGCCACAGCTGCCCTGCAGACTGACGGAAGCGTGGCTGCCATATCGCGCCAAACAGCCCCTCCGACCACCACCAACATTCATACACACTCAAACACATTCACACGATGTTATAATCTCCTACATCATCCAATACTGTCCTGTAAAAGTGTCCGTTGTTCTAATCTGCTACCGCTGCTGCTGCTACTACTTCTGCTACTTAATATAAGTAGCTTTTCCAACTGTTGCTCTGCTTACTGCCCCCTATCGGTCACCACCGGTATGACGGGCTGTCCTGGCTTACTATGCGAGGTACGCTGGGAGCCGAACAGACGCGTACGCAGGCACCAACTGCACCTGTAACTACGCCTTAACCTGGAGAAGGTTCAACCATGTCCCTCGGAGACTCCAGGGAGTTCCCCTAACCTGGAGAAGGTTCAACCATGTCCCTCGGGGACTCCAGGGAGTTCTCTCCTAACCTGGAGAAGGTTCAACCAATTCCCTCGGGGACTCCAGGGAGTTCTCCTAACCTGGAGAAGGTTCAACCATGTCCCTCGGGGACTCCAGGGAGGTTTGGACACCACCATGGCTGCCCTCCGTCACCCATTCTGATCAGAACTTATATGAAAAGAACTTCTAGGTGCAGCCGCGGTGTGGTGGGGAGCCGGTTTGGTAACCTCAGAATTGGGTCTGGGTTGTGTTGGCTTCACCAGTCCAAGACCTGCTACCCTCAATTAGGGCTGGGCGATATATCAGTAAACTCGATGTATCTCAGCTCCTACTCTGTGCGATGTACAAAATGACTATATCATGAATATTCAAATATACATTGTCAAACATTTGCTTTTAGCCGCGGGCATTAAATTACAGGCTTTTCTCACTATCTCGTCTCGTCTCTCCTTCTCAGAGAGATAAAACAAGCGAACCCAGTGCTGCTGGTGTCGGCGCTGCTATCCGGTCCGCCGGTCAGTTCCACCTCACTTTCCCAAACTCGACCTGTTTAAGCTCATCCACGTGGTTGCTATGCGCGACTCTTTTCAAAGCAAACTGGGACGGTTTAGTAAAAGGAGGGATGTTTTCTCCTCACTGGGACGGTTTAGTAAATGGAGGGATGTTTTCTCCTCACTGGGATGGTTTAGTAAAGACGGGAGGGATGTTTTCTCCTCACTGGGATGGTTTAGTAAAGGGAGGGATGTTTTCTCCTCAGTGGGATGGTTTAGTAAAGGGAGGGATGTTTTCTCCTCACTGGGATGGTTTAGTAAAGGGAGGGATGTTTTCTCCTCAGTGGGATGGTTTAGTAAAGGGAGGGATTTTTCCCCTCACTGGGATGGTTTAGTAAAGGGAGGGATGTTTTCTCCTCACTGGGACGGTTTAGTAAAGACGGGAGGGATGTTTTCTCCTCACTGGGACGGTTTAGTAAAGACGGGAGGGATGTTTTCTCCTCACTGGGACGGTTTAGTAAAGACGAGGGGGATGTTTTCTCCTCACTGGGACGGTTTAGTAAAGACGGGAGGGATGTTTTCTCCTCACTGGGACGGTTTAGTAAAGACGGGAGGGATGTTTTCTCCTCACTGGGACGGTTTAGTAAAGACGAGGGGGATGTTTTCTCCTCACTGGGACGGTTTAGTAAAGACGGGAGGGATGTTTTCTCCTCACTGGGACGGTTTAGTAAAGACGAGGGAGATGTTTTCTCCTCACTGGGATGGTTTAGTAAAGACGGGAGGGATGTTTTCTCCTCACTGGGACGGTTTAGTAAAGACGGGAGGGATGTTTTCTCCTCACTGGGACGGTTTAGTAAAGACGAGGGGGATGTTTTCTCCTCACTGGGACGGTTTAGTAAAGACGAGGGGGATGTTTTCTCCTCACTGGGACGGTTTAGTAAAGACGGGAGGGATGTTTTCTCCTCACTGGGACGGTTTAGTAAAGACGAGGGGGATGTTTTCTCCTCACTGGGATGGTTTAGTAAAGACGGGAGGGATGTTTTCTCCTCACTGGGATGGTTTAGTAAAGACGGGAGGGATGTTTTCTCCTCACTGCGACAGTTTAGTAAAGGGAGGGATGTTTTCTCTTTACCCGTCGGTGCCGCTGAGCTTTTTTCTTCCAGAGCTGAGAAACATCACCTAGTGTTGCTTAAATGTGGCCACATGAAATCAATCACTATCATCGAAACAAAGTCAAACAAGACTATATGATGTCATATTTCTAAAAGTAAGTGAAAGTGATGCAAAGTAAAGGATGAGTATAAAGGTGCTCTATAAATATAGTGGGGCCCTCCTGCTCAGAGCAGCTCATCCCAGGTAAAACCATCCCAGGTAAAACCAGGTAAAACCAGGTAAAACCAAGTAAGACCAGGTAAAACCAGGTAAAACCAGGACCAGAACATGTTTTTAGCAGATGTTCTTCGGACAGGGAGTCAGAGAGATGCAACGTGCTGTTTCTGTTTTGAAATTACACTTTTTATGTTTGTGCCACTCACTGCTTAGTAACTGTTTAATAAATACAGTTTTGGTGAATTTGACTTATTCCCCCTTTTTGCATGAAAGTTTAAAATGAGCATACAGTGGGGAGAACAAGTATTTGATGCACTGCCGATTTTGTAGGTTTTCCCACTTGAAAAGCATGTAGAAGTCTGTCATTTTTATCATAGGTACTCTTCAACTGTGAGTGATGGAATCTAAAATAAAAATCCAGAAATCACATTGTATGATTTTTAAGTAATTAATTAGCATTTTATTGCATGACATAAGTATTTGATCACCTGTCAACCAGTAAGACTTCCGGCTCTCACAGACCTGTTAGTTCTTCTTTAAGAAGCCCTCCTGTTCTCCACTCATTAACTGTATTAACTGCACCTGTTTGAACTCGTTACCTGTATAAAAGACACCTGTCCACACACTCAATCAAACAAACTCCAACCTCTCCACAATGGCCAAGACCAGAGAGCTGTGTAAGGACATCAGGGATAAAATTGTAGACCTGCACAAGGCTGGGATGGGCTACAGGACAATAGGCAAGCAGCTTGGTGAGAAGGCAACAACTGTTGGCGCAATTATTAGAAAATGGAAGAAGTTCAAGATGACGGTCAATCTCCCTCGGTCTGGGGCTCCATGCAAAATCTCACCTCGTGGGGCATCAATGATCATGAGGAAGGTGAGGGATCAGCCCAGAACTACACGGCAGGATCTGGTCAATGACCTGAAGAGAGCTGGGACCACAGTCTCAAAGAAAACCATTAGTAACACACTATGCCGTCATGGATTAAAATCCTGCAGCGCACGCAAGGTCCCCCTGCTCAAGCCAGTGCATGTCAAGGCCCGTCTGAAGTTTGCCAATGACCATCTGGATGATCCAGAGGAGGAATGGGAGAAGGTCATGTGGTCTGATGAGACTAAAATAGAGCTTTTTGGTCTAAACTCCATTCGCCGTGTTTGGACGAAGAAGAAGGATGAGTACAACCCCAAGAACACCATCCCAACTGTGAAGCATGGAGGTGGAAACGTCATTCTTTGGGGATGCTTTTCTGCAAAGGGGACAGGACGACTGCACCGTATTGAGGGGAGGATGGATGGGGCCATGTATCGCGAGATCTTGGCCAACAACCTCCTTCCCTCAGTAAGAGCATTGAAGATGGGTCGCGTACCTAAGTAGCAGCTATTCTTCCTGGGGTCCATACACATAAAAGAAAATACAATACATAATATACAATATACAATACACGATATACAAAGGTTTTACTGAGCAGTATAGAAAATGAAATACATGATTGCAATTTATTCTATAAAAAATGATTATAAATAATTAATGTAATGCATTCTACAGTATTAAATTACAAAGAACACATGATCATAATCCACTTTACAAAATCAAATACAAAAAAACAAAAATAACACTCTAGTCATGTAGTAAATGACAACAAGTGTTTCTTTATAGCATATTTAAATGACAATTTACTTTGTACTATATTAATGTGGGGTGGTAACCTGTTCCAATAAGTTATTGACGTATACATAGCTGATTTTTTGAGGAGGTTCGTTTTTGGAGCAGGGAGTGTCAGATGCCCAAGGCTGGCAATTCTGGTGTTATGATTATGTCTGTCACTTGACTTTAATAACTGTTTGAAAAAGTACTCCGGTGCTTGATTTGAAATAATGTTTCTGGCAAACATGAGGACACTGATTTCAAGTTTGTTTTTAACTGTTAACCAAGACAGGCATGCATGCATATATCCTATGTTTGTGCGAAGAGAACAGTTAAGTGCCAGTCTGGCAGCTCTGTTCTGAACAAGCTGAAGTTTGTTCAGGTCTCCTTGCGTCGCTGCTGACCATACTACAGGACAGTAATAAAGGTGACAGAAAACTAAGGACTGTATCACTTGACCCATGCTTGAGGATGTCAAGTAGAAGGAGCACTTCCTGACCATGGCTATGCCTCTGCCCATTTTAGTTACAATGCCTTCAATATGGTCCGACCATGACAATTCACTGTCCAATAGGACACCAAGCAGCTTAGTTTTCTTAACCTGTTCTATAGGTATACCTGACATTGATAGATGCAGCTGAGGATCACGAATAAGCATATGTCTGGTGCCAAAAACAATACTTTTTGTTTTGGTCACATTCAGTGCTAGTTTGTTATTATTCACCCAGTTGGACACCCTCTCTAGGTCCAGATTTAAAGTAGTTACTAACTAATTTAATGAAGGGGCAGTACTATACAGAGTTGTGTCATCAGCATACATAACCATGTTTGTATTCATAGTAGCATAAGGAAGATCAATAGTAAAAATAATAAAAAGTAAGGGACCTAAAAAGCTTCCTTGAGGAACTTCACATTTGTTATAGTTACTTTCAGATAGGCTACAGATAGGCATAGTCTATATGTCATGCAATAAAATGCAAATTAATTACTTAAAAATCATACAATGTGATTTTGTGGATTTTTTTTTAGATCCCATCACTCACAGTTGAAGAGTACCTATGATAAAAATTACAGACTTCTACATGCTTTTCAAGTGGGAAAACCTGCAAAATCGGCAGTGTATCAAATACTTGTTCTCCCCACAGTATATTAATGCACTATGAACAAAAATGTTTTAATGTAGACATATAGAACCATCATACTGGTGTGATTGTATGCATCAAAGTGTTAATTCAAGGCTAAGGCAAAATATTGAGATATATATCGCTTATCGTGACATGGCTTGAAAATATTGAAATATTATTAAAAGGCCATATCGCCCAGCCCTACCCTCAATTGAGTGGTTCGCAGCTGGGATGAGAATCAGTAGCTCCAAATTAGAGACCATGTCATGCACCCTCCCTGGTTCGGGGATCAGGTCCTGGCCTCGTTGGGGGAGTCCAAGCGTCTCAGGGTCTTGGTAACAAGTGAGGGATCAGTTCAAAGTGACACAAACCTCGACTGACGCGTTTGAGTGGATGACTGAAGCAGCCGTCTGTACATAGAGTGTTATCGCTTCACAACAAGACTTCAGAAGCTGTTACTTGGACCTGTCAACCAATCACAGTCAAGCATCTGCAGACCAATCCTCTGTTCTCTCCATTTCGACAGCATTCAGCTTCAAACACGTGACGATGTGACATCTGAGGACCAGGATGACTCCAGGAGTGACAACTATACTGTAAGTCAAACTGCTTCCAGTCTGAAATCACAACCTCCTTTGTTCCTGAATGAGAAACTCAAGAGTTCCTTGTTCTTCAGCTTCTTCAGCTTATGGAAGCAGAGATCTCTCTCTTTCAGAGCAAATAATGTTCCAGACAACGAATACATCATCATTCCAACAAACCCGTCAGTCGATGCTAACGCAGAAGGGCCAACTTTTGCAATTCCTAATTTGACCACCAGAGGCTCCAGAAGTGAGGCAGTCTCGTAGTCTGTAGAGGAAGAACTGGAAAAACGCTCTGACAAAGCTGAAGTAGGGCAGCTAACATCTGAGAGGCTGTTAGAAACGTCTACCGCTGTAGACGGGACGGATGCAAAGGTAGCAGAGGTTGCTCAAGTGTTCAGTGATCCAGTGTGGACCTTGATCCAGTTTCTGAACTTCAACCAAGTCTGTACCCCCGAAGATCTCCGCTTAACCCTTTCGTATTCAGGAAGTGGAGACGCGCAACAAAGAGCTGTTAGTGCAAGCAATGCATCTCCAGATCAGAGCTCTTGAAAAGAGTTGACCCGTGTCCATAGCTACGTCACCTCAAAGCACACACGTTGACGTCAGTAAGCACACCACGTTAGTTCCTTCGTTTCGGTCAGACGTTGACTCTTATTTTGGTGCCTTTAAGCGCATGGCTACTGCACTAAATTAGTGTTGGTCTCTGCATCGAGTGCTAACTTGAAAAGAACATTGTTGCACGCCTATGAACTTGTCCCTGAAGCAAATCGACAAGGTTTTAGAAACTTGATTCTAATGTATAACAATGTGTTTCCTCTAAAAGTTACACAATCCCCAACTGCTGAACCGAGACGCATGTCAAAATTAGTGAGTAAAAATGTAGCAGCAAGCCTTGTTCTAATAAGAAAAGAGAAAAGATCTCGGATCCCTGGTGGTGTGGGATCTGTTTGTTTCAGACATGCCCACATCAGACACACTAACCTTTGAGATGCTCAGACCGTCAGAGCCAGCAGGTCTAGCTCCGCCCCCTATCGTGTTTGCTCTCTGTTACAGGCAGTGTCGCCCAAAGTTGGTAGGTCTTTAGTCCCTTTGTCCTGGGGGTTGTCTTGAGGGTTGTCCTGAGGGTTGTCCACATGTCCTGAGGGTTGTCCTGAGGATTGTCCTGAGGGTTGTCCTGAGGGTTGTCCACATGTCCTGAGGGTTGTCCACATGTCCTGAGGGTTGTCCTGAGGGTTGTCCACATGTCCTGAGGGTTGTCCTGAGGATTGTCCACATGTCCTGAAGATTGTCCTGAGGGTTGTCCTGAGGATTGTACACATGTCCTGAGGGTTGTCCTGAGGATTGTCCTGAGTGTTGTCCACATGTCCTGAGGGTTGTACACATGTCCTGAGGATTGTCCTGAGGGTTGTCCACATGTCCTGAGGATTGTCCTGATTGTTGTCCACATGGAGGTTAAAATCAGCAACAATGATTACACGGTTAAATCAACACAGATCACAGACAGCAGTTCACTGAATCATCAGAGAAGTTTCACAGTATTTGCATCAAACATCGAGTCCTTGTCACTCCGAGTCTTGGGGGAACGATTTCATCAGACTTTAAAGTCTACGTTGTCCAGGTCTGTCTTGAGAGGGATGAGGGTCTTCCACCTTTGCTCTTTGCCATCAGAGAGACCGCACAGGGATCTCTTGGATTTAGGCCTGCAGCTTTAGTCTTTGGTTGTGCGGTGGGTCGTCCTCTTCAGCTTCTCAAGGAAAAATGGTGGACGGAAACATCTCACACTGAGCACAATGTGCTAGATTATGTCAGTAGTTTTCAGGAGCGTCTTCATCATGCGTGTCAGTTGTTGTGTTGTGATATGACATCGATGTAGACGATCGCAAGCCCATTACTACCAGACTGGACGCAACAGGGTCAATGGTCCAGCTGACTGGCAGACTCATCTTTGGTTTTACTGGGTTGGCTGGAGTCCGCTCCCGCCAAAAAGACCTGCAGGTCCAAACGTGGGCCTGTTGGAACAGGAAAACATCTAAAACATGCAGGGCAGCGACCCTTGAGGGCCAGAGTTGGGAAACACTGGTCTGTAATCCATTTTCTGATTTCTGGATGTTCCTGAGTTTGTTCAAGTCCAACTGATTCTCTGTCAATAATTCAGATTTTAAGACTTAATTTATGATGATTTCTTTATTTAAGGTAAAAATGTGGTTGAAGGACACTTTGGAGGATTTGGACTCCAGTGGGCTGAAGGAATTCCACTGGTACCTGGTGAATGCAGAAGAATCAAAGGATGGTTTCAAACCGATCCCAGTGTGTGATCTGGAGCATGCGGACATATTGAAGACAGCAGATCTGATGATGCAGAGGTTCTCCTCAAATACCAAAGAGGTGGCCGAGACGATTTTAAAGAAGATGAAAAGAGATAAAGGTCTGTTGTAGAGAAGGAAAAAACACAAAAACCATCTTACTATGAAGATTCTATCCTGTTTAAACAATAACTGATAATATGTTTCATTGACCTACAACAGACAGCTCATCATAAAGTTACAGCTGATCAGCGGATTTTCAGATCTTGATTGTTTTTAGAATTAAGTTGTTGAGTGAACTTCATAAAACACTAAATCTCTGTCTTTACGTTACAGTTTGTAAAAAGTTGAAGTCTAAGCTGAAGGAGAAGTACCAGCATGTGTCTGAGGGGATTATTAAAGCAGGAAACCCAACCATTCTGGATCAGATCTACACGGAGCTCTACATCACAGAGGGAGGGACTGGAGAGGTCGACGATGAACATGAAGTCAGACAGATTGAAGCAGCTTCCAGGAAACCAGACAGAGCAGAAACAGCCATCAGACAGGAAGACATCTTTAAACCCCCACCTGGAAGAGATAAACCAATCAGAACGGTGATGACGAAGGGAGTGGCCGGCATCGGGAAAACAGTCCTAACACAGAAGTTCAGTCTGGACTGGGCTGAAGGCACAACCAACCAGGACATCCAGTTACTGCTTCCATTCACCTTCAGACAGCTGAATGTGCTGAGAGAGGAGAAGTTCAGCTTGGTGGAACTTGTTCATCACTTCTTCTCTGAAACCAAAGGAATCTGCAGCTTTGAAGAGTTCCAGGTCGTGTTCATCTTTGACGGTCTGGATGAGAGTCGACTTCCTCTGAACTTCCACAAAAATGAGGTCCTGACTGATGTTACAGAGTCCACCTCAGTGGCTGTGCTGCTGACAAACCTCATCAGGAGGAACCTGCTTCCTTCTGCTCGTCTCTGGATCACCACACGACCCGCAGCAGCCAATCAGATCCCTCCTTACTGTGTTGACATGGTGACAGAGGTCAGAGGGTTCACTAACCCACAGAAGGAGGAATACTTCAGGAAGAGGTTCAGAGATGAGGAGCAGACCAGCAGGATCGTCTCCCACATCAAGACATCACGGAGCCTCCACATCATGTGCCACATCCCAGTCTTCTGCTGGATCACTGCTACGGTCCTGGAGAACGTCCTGGAAACCAGAGAGGGAGGGCGGCTGCCCAAGACCCTGACTGAGATGTACATCCACTTCCTGGTGGTCCAGGCCAAACTGAAGAAGGTCAAGTATCACGGAGGAGCTGAGACGAATCCACACTGGAGTCCAGAGAGCAGGAAGATGGTGGAGTCTCTGGGAAAACTGGCATTTGAGCAGCTGCGGAAAGGAAACCTGATCTTCTATGAATCAGACCTGAGAGAGTGTGGCATCGATGTCACAGACACTTCAGTGTACTCAGGAGTGTTCACCCAGATCTTTAGAGAGGAGAGAAACATGTACCAGGACCAGGTCTTCTGCTTCATCCATCTGAGTGTCCAGGAGTTTCTGGCTGCTCTTCATGTCCATCTGACCTTCATCAGCTCTGGAGTCAACCTGCTGGAGGAGCAAAGAAACACCTTCAGGTTGGGAAGTGCAGAGACTGACTTCTATCAGACAGCTGTGGACAAGACCTTACAGAGTCCAAACGGACACCTGGACTTGTTCCTCCGTTTCCTCCTGGGTCTTTCACTGGAGACCAATCAGAACCTCCTACGAGGTCTGATGGAACCAAAACAAAGAAGTTCACAGGAAACAGTTGAATACATAAAGAAGAAGATCAGTGAGGATCTGTCTGCAGAGAGAAGCATCAACCTGTTCCACTGTCTGAGTGATCTGAACGATCGGTCTCTGGTGGAGGAGGTCCAACGGTACCTGAGGTCAGGACGTCTCTTCAGAGTTAAACCGTCTCCTTCTCAGTGGTCGGCTCTGGTCTTCATCTTACTGTCATCAGAAGATCTGGAGGAGTTTGACCTGAAGAAGTTCCGAGCTTCAGAAAAGGTTCTACGGAGGCTGCTGCCGGTGGTCAAAGCCTCCAAGAAAGTTCTGTAAGGACGAACACGGACACATCTGTTTTAGTTACAATCACATGTTGTGTTCTTGGAGGAAACCAGTTAAATTCACTGTTCAACTAAGTTCAGGTTCATGTGGGACCAGTTCCCCTCAATGATTCATCTCAGGAAACTTTACATACAGAGAAGAGAAATGCAGTGATCAATACTTATTGATCATTAGTTGAAATAATCAGTTTTCATTGATATTATAGCCTACATTTCTTTGTTAAAAGATGATAATCTACTTTTCAATAACCTCATGATCTCTCTTGAATCTCCTCTGCAGGTTGAGAGGCTGTAAACTCTCAGGGAACATCTGTCCACTTCTGTCCTCAGTTCTCAGCTCTCAGTCCTCCAGTCTGACAGAACTGGACCTGAGCTACAACCCCCTGCAGGATTCTGGACTGAAGCAGCTGTGTCCTGGACTGGAGAGTCCACACTGTCACCTGGAGTCTCTCAGGTCAGAATCCACCAAGTGTTCAACTGGTGACCGTTACAACTGTTTGTTTGGTTGTTTTATTAGATCCCCGTTAGCTGCTGACCTTTCACAGCAGTTTCTCTGGGGTCTCATCAGAATCATCAGCTTAATTACAACATTATCATTAATTAAATACATAAACATACATGCTCACAACTCAGAGACAACAGGCACTAGGACACCTCCTCAAAGTAAAAAAAAAACCTTTATAATCAGCACAATGGTATTATGACTCAACATTTCCTCTTTTCAAAGTCAGGATTTACATGTTCTCATCACACTCTCAAACAAAATATTAAGAAAATCAAATGAATAGCTCAATTTAAAAAGAATAAAAAATATTTTCCATTTTTCAACAACACAACAACTCTCTGGACAGTGTGAGATAGAACAAACAATCATGTGTTGTTCACATTTTAACACTCCCCACCCACTTCAGCAAAACTACACACATTTGTTGAATTAGTCTGATAAATATACATAATTATATCATTCTTATCTTTAACTAAAAGTAAGATATTAACTGATAAACTCAGTTGTAACAGAATAATTAGGTGTTTGCAAGTTAAGTCAAATTATAAATGACACATTACTAAAGGTAAAGTATTTTAATATGTTCTGCTCTCAGAAAACATCATTTTAACTCTTTATAACATACAAGGATCATTATGATAAAAAGCTCAGGAATCCTGCATAAATGATATAAAACTGGACACATGATATAAAGTCCAGCAGTTCTCCACAGATCCATTCTGGTGTTAATAATTGTTGCTAGATCAGCTTCTGATCTCTAAACTGCTGCTTTGAACAATATTTGAACATCCACACTAATCAAAAGGATTGGTGTGTATGTTGGTGTTTTCATCTTAATCTAGTGTCAGACTTGGACCAGAAAAGCTCAGGATGTTCAGTAAAGGTGAACATGTCAGAGGAACAACCAGGAACCCACATCATGGATGTAACAAAACTGTAAAACCTGTTTTATAAAGTCCAGATACGGTGGTGACCCACATGGACCTGATGACAAAGTTGATATTTGAAGAAACACTTCTCTGATGAGACTGGAACATGTTTTACTTTCTGTTCAGGTTGAAGTGGTGCGGTCTGTCAGAGATCAGCTGTTCTTCTCTGGGCCCAGCTCTGAAGTCCAACCCCTCCCATCTGAAATATCTGGACCTGAGCAGGAACAAGCTGCAGGATTCAGGAGTGAAACATCTGAGTGGATTTCTGGAGAGTCCAGACTGCAGACTGGAGACTCTGAGGTCAGACATGTTTCAGTTGTGTGTTCAGATGAATCTGATGTGAAAGTTGTGTTGACACTAACCTGCAGACATCAGGCTGATCTTCTACTGATCCACACTGACCATCTGACTGCTCTGAGTTCTTCTTCTCTGCTTTAGTTTCATCTTAAACTTCCTCTTCTGATTCATTACATAAAACTAAACATGTGAATGTGTCAGACAGGAACAAATGAAGAACCAGAGATGTGTCTGAACCTGGAATAAAACATCTGAACAAACATGAATTAACTTTACAGCTAATACGTTCAGAAATGTCATCCAGATGTTAATAAACTGAGAGAGTCTGACAGACAATAGTGGACAGACTGAATGTGTAGTCGTCCAATATATGAGTTATAGAGCTCATTTACTAAATAACTTCTTACTGTGGATGAAATCAGTCAAACCAACGTTGGCTTCCTTTGACTAACATTAAATTTCACATTAACAAATACAAGTTGACCAAATATGAAACTCTAAACATTGAAAAACATAATTGTCTGTGTTTTTAATATTATTCTTTAATATATCTGTTAAGATCATTTCATCCAGGTGACATCAAGACATAAGGTGCAACAAATAATGTCTTTTTATGGTTTTCAGTGTGTAATACTAAATATAAATACATGTGTGTTGAAGTAAGTAAACTGAAATAAAGCTGGTGTCTAGACGATGAGTTTCCTTCATCAGCAACAAAACATCCAACAAGAACATCAGAAACTTTGTGTTGAAACTATGTCGTCACTCAATCAACTTTTTCAGAGAAAATGTTTGAAAAAACTCCTAAACAGACAAATATGTACTGATTGATGAAGAAATGTCTCCTTAAAAACATGGAAATTATGAATATTGTTCATTTATTCATCGTTTATGGAAGAAAACATTTTAACAAATTCAAATTTTTACATAAAAACTCAGGTTCGATAAACTTTTACGTTCATTTATATATACATAGAAAGACTGATATTTGAATTCAAATTCCATCAAAACTGTTTCCGCCATTAAAAACTTCATTGAACCCTGGAGCATCAATTAGTTTCCATATTTTGACGAGTATTTGGTTCTAGTTTCCCTGTAAGGGTTCAGATTTGTACGTTTTTGTACCATCATGCATCTGGTCTTGATGAATCAAATGTATTAATCAGACAAAAGTTTTCTGCACCAGTTCCAGATCCATCACTGGAGAAGAGATGTCTTTCATGAATGCTGAATAAACACAGACGTCCTCCTGTCCTGAAACTCTTTCTCTGCTCACAAAGTCCTTCTAGGAATGAAAACTTTATTGTCCAAAACATAATTTACAAACAGACGTGTTATTGGGACAGAAACACGTGACATGAATGGACTTTACATGGTCTAGACTGTCGTCCTCATCACTGACTTTATTGAAATCAGCACAAACTCAGACTTTTCTGATCATCAAGTCAATAATACTGAAGAGAAATATACGCAGACTATTGATCACATGTGTGACATCAATATGAACATCAGCCTTCATAAAGTCCATCACCTTTCTAATTCTCATCTGTATGGAGCATGTAAAATGATGAAGATGATGCTGAATTGTAATTTATCTGTAAAATGATGAAGATGATGCTGAATTGTAATTTATTTTTTATTCTTTATTCAGATTGGTGAACTGCAGTCTGTCAAAGATCAGTTGTTCTTCTCTGGTCTCAGCTATGAAGTCCAACCCCTCCCATCTGGAACTTCTGGACCTGAGCAGGAACCTCCTGCAGGCTGCAGATGTGAAGCAGCTTTCTGATCTGGTGAAGAGTCCAGACTACAAGCTGAAGACTCTCAGGTCAGTGGAGGTTGGACTCGGTTCTGCTGCTTCCAGCAGTTTTCTACTAAAACCAGTTGGTATCAAAACAAAGATCAGTGTTTCCAGTGAAGCTGCAGCTTCTCAGCAGCTGCTTTCCTCATGAAGCTGTGAGAGGAGGATGATGACAGGCTGCAGGATTGGACAGAAACACAGAGACAGCAGTCGGCCAATCATAGGGTCCAGATGTGTGTTGTAGACCAGTGTTGTGCTGGTGTTCACGTGTCCAAAAATAAAGGTGTATTCCAGCTGACGGCCTTCCAGGATGTTCAGACACACAGCTGCTCCACTGCAGCCCTGAGCTCTGAAGTCCTGGATGTGCTGATGGAGGGATCTCTGCAAACACTCCTTTATCTGCTCTTTTCTTTCTTCTTCCTCTACAGCTGATGGAGGGATCTCGGCTAACACTCCTTTATCTGCTCTTTTCTTTCTTCTTCCTCTACAGCTGATGGAGGGATCTCTGCAAACACTCCTTTATCTCCTCTCTTCTTTCTTCCTTCCTCTACAGCTGATGGGGGGATCTCTGCAGACACTCCTTTATCTGCTCTCTTCTTTCTTCTTCCCTCTACAGCTGATTGAGGGATCTCTGCAAACACTCCTTTATCTGCTCTCTTCTTTCTTCTTCCTCTACAGCTGATGGAGGGATCTCTGCTAACACTCCTTTATCTGCTCTCTTCTTTCTTCTTCCTCTAAAGCTGATGGAGGGATCTCTGCAAACACTCCTTTATCTGCTCTCTTCTTTCTTCTTCCCTCTACAGCTGATGGAGGGATCTCTGCTAACACTCCTTTATCTGCTCTCTTATTTCTTCTTCCTCTACAGGTGGAAATGGTGAGAGTGTCCAGGACGGACGAGTCGTGTCCTGATCGTCCTCAGAGTTGAAGCAGAACCAGTTTGTGTGGACAAACTCTGACTGGACCGTGATGATGATGATGAAGATGAAGATGAAGATGAAGATAGTTTCAGCTCAGTTTGTTTCTGTCTTCCAGCATTTTACAAACTTCTCAAATATATTCATGTATAGTTATGCACCGAAATTAAAATTTGTTGCCGAAACTGAAAATATTAATAAACACTTGGCCGAATACCGAATAATACCGAACAATGGTTCTTCACAGATTTTAATTTATTTTGCCAATTTTTAGTTAAAGGGATTGTGACATGAAAAACACATTTTTCTAGATTTTTTGTGTTTTGTTGGGTGTCTTGACATCAATTACACCCAAAAAACAACGAACTTTTAACATTCAGTGTATTGTGTGCTTTCTGGGATTTTCCGCATAACTGTGCAAAAACGGCGCACCTGGTTTGGTGGCGGATCGTTACGTAACGATCCGCTAAATCACCGCCCCCTCCACCCAGCTCCCTGTCTCTCCTCTCCAGCGCACCATAAAGGCTGATTTATGGTCCCGCGTTACACCGACGCAGAGCCTACGGCGTAGGGTTACGCGGCGACGCGCACCATACGCTGAACCCTACGGCGTACGCTCTGCGTCGATTTAACGCGGAACCATAAATGAGGCTTAACACGCCTCTTTTGTTCTAATCACCGGAGGAAAACTGCTAAGAAGACCCGCGGCCACTGACTGGACTTAAGATAAGGGGACAGTGCTGCTTGCATGCCTTTATTTTTATGATTGTTTGCTGTGGTTCGCCCTCCTGCTTTTCCGTGCATGCTTCGCCTGTCGCTCCGACGCCGCTGTGAGCGTATGGCTGGAGGAGGAGGAGGTTTGGAGGAGGAGCGGAGCAATGATTGACAGGAAAGGGGGGAAAGGAAGCATTTTTCACGGCGCAAAAAAACACTGTAATAAAAAGCCAGGAAAAGATTACTAGAGTGAAGTTTTTCTTGTTACACTCTTTTAGACACATTTGAGGGATGTTGCCCAAGACTTTTAATAGTGTTAAAAGCATGTTAAAAATGATGTCACAATACCTTTAAAGTTAAATACCCGGCAGTCACAATTTGTCTTACTGTACTCATTGTATTTTTTCTCATAATCCTTTTTCATTTTCTCCCATTCAAATCCAGTTAATCGGGTCGTGGCTTTCCCAAATCCAACTCAGCCTGGATCATTTATCACGTTCTCTGCTTTTTCCCACATCCAAGTAAAGATCTGACATGCTGACATGTTTGCTGCATTTAACGAGCTCCCCCCCTCACTCACGCTGTTTGCTGTTTGATTGCGTTATCTAAACACGGCATTATTAATTGTTTGTTTTTTTCCCCACTTATTCCACCGAAAGTGTTATTTTGCTATTTTCGGCCGAACAATTTAGGGTTACCGAATATTCGGTGCATCCAGTACTCGAGTTGTAAAAAAAATCAGGGGGGATGGTGGATTTTATCATATGGGGACAGATAATTTGTGTTGATTACAAATAATATAATATATTACAAATAATAGCAGTGACCAAAACACTTGCAGAAATACTGCAGGAATGACATAGCAGCCGTTAAATGCAGCCTTCTGTAAGCTTTAAATATCCACTGGGCTTACATCAAATACATTAAAACACAACAATAAAAAACTGTTTTCTGAACTTATCAGTATGATTCTGTTCTTCACAGGATAAGTAAAATGGATCACTGCAAAAACTCACAATCTTAACAAGAATATTTGTCTAATTTCTAGTTAAAATGTCTCATTTTAGTAACAAAAATCTCATTACACTTAAAACAAGACTCATCACTGGAAAAAAAACAACAATTTCCACCTGTTTCAAGTATATTTTCACTTGAAATAAGTAGAAAAATCTGCCAGTGGAACAAGATTTTTTTGCTTGTAATGAGAAGATAAATATTGTCCCCACTGGCAGATGTAATTATTTCAAGTTAAAATTTACTTGAAACAGGTGAAAATTGTGAAGTAAGTTATTTTTTTGGTGTTATTTTTCTGGTGATAACTCTTAATGTTGAAATAGCAGTAAAACCACATTCATTGATGAAATGACATAAGGGATGGAAAGTTTTTATTTTTTATTTCAGGGGGGATGCCATCCCCCCTCATCCCCCCTAAACTCGAGTACTGGGTGCATCACTATTCATGTATTTCAGTGGCAGCCGGTGTAGTTTTCTCCAGGGGGCTGTACCAAACTCCAAGATAGACATATACCAAAAAGTAGGAAAATGATGTACTAAAGTATCACTTCTGTATTTGAATAAATGAAATCAACAATAGCAACACTATCATAACAATCAGGGTTTTATTTTTTGTACATATATTGTGTCACAAATGCATCAATTTAATAGAATACAGAGATATAAGGGGTATAAGTCAGCTTTACAGTATGTTAGAGCCATATATGAACAAAGAGATTATATAATTTAGATTTTGTAATATTTGATTTAACTGTAAGTTGAATAATACACCGTTTTTAATATAAGTCCACAAGGTTCTTGCTTAATATTAATACTGACTGCAGCTTTCTCATTGGTTGCGTATAAATCCCGTGATGTTCGTGTATTTTGTTTTGTGAAGCTATGGAACCGAGGGAGAACACTAGTTTTGACCATGATTGCATGAGAATATTATTTTGTCGTATAATCGTACAGTTTTTGTTTTTTGTAATTGAAAGAAAGGTTTTTCAATAAACTTTTGAAATAAGAACACAGATTGTGAGGTTTCATTGAAGTACGCGTCAGCTACATGCCTGGGAACTAAAGCTTAGTGTGCTTTACCAGACATTAGACGGAGCCACACTTACACAGTAAATATGAGGTAATACTGTATATAAAAACAAATTATTTTATGTATTGTGTTCATTTAATTTAAGGGAAAATGCAAATTAACACATCACCTCTCTAAAAGTAGATGGTTATATTTTACATGGTCTTTTCTAAAGCCTGAATTATGGTTCTGCGTTACACCAATGCAGGGCACACGCCATCACTGTGACGCTGTCATGAACATTCGGACTTCTCCGTCACTCCATTTCTCCGCGGTGCAGTACCCCCCGCGACCTCTAGGGGGTCGCGACCTTTTCCTGAATGGTTTATCCGACTTTTCCGGTCACAGTGAATCAAAGAGATAAGGACAACTATTGTGCAAAAAATCAAAACAAAAAAAATCACACACACATGAAGAAAAGGCTGAAAGTTCTAGACTGCTTCACGAACCGGAAACCGGAAATGCGCTGCTTTCAAGCGAACCAATCACAGCCCTCTCAGCCTGCTTTTGGTCTGCTTTTTGGCCTCTCTCTGGTCTGGAGGAACAAGCTCCTCTCTGGTCTGGAGGAACAAACTCCTCTCTGGTCTGGAGGAACAAGCTCCTCTCTGGTCTGGAGGAACAAGCTCCTCTCTGGTCTGCAGGAACAAGCTCCTCTCTCTGGTCTGGAGGAACAAGCTCCTCTCTGGTCTGGAGGAACAAGCTCCTCTCTGGTCTGGAGGAACAAGCTCCTCTCTGGTCTGGAGGAACAAGCTCCTCTCTCTGGTCTGGAGGAACAAGATCCTCTCTGGTCTGGAGGAACAAGCTCCTCTCTGGTCTGGAGGAACAAGCTCCTCTCTCTGGTCTGGAGGAACAAGCTCCTCTCTGGTCTGGAGGAACAAGCTCCTCTCTCTGGTCTGGAGGAACAAGCTCCTCTCTGGTCTGGAGGAACAAGCTCCTCTCTGGTCTGGAGGAACAAGCTCCTCTCTGGTCTGGAGGAACAAGCTCCTCTCTGGTCTGGAGGAACAAGCTCCTCTCTCTGGTCTGGAGGAACAAGCTCCTCTCTGGTCTGGAGGAACAAGCTCCTCTCTGGTCTGGAGGAACAAGCTCCTCTCTCTGGAGGAACAAGCTCCTCTCTGGTCTGGAGGAACAAGCTCCTCTCTGGTCTGGAGGAACAAGCTCCTCTCTCTGGTCTGGAGGAACAAGCTCCTCTCTGGTCTGGAGGAACAAGCTCCTCTCTCTGGTCTGGAGGAACAAGCTCCTCTCTGGTCTGGAGGAACAAGCTCCTCTCTCTGGAGGAACAAGCTCCTCTCTGGTCTGGAGGAACAAGCTCCTCTCTCTGGTCTGGAGGAACAAGCTCCTCTCTCTGGAGGAACAAGCTCCTCTCTGGTCTGGAGGAACAAGCTCCTCTCTGGTCTGGAGGAACAAGCTCCTCTCTCTGGTCTGGAGGAACAAGCTCCTCTCTCTGGAGGAACAAGCTCCTCTCTGGTCTGGAGGAACAAGCTCCTCTCTGGTCTGGAGGAACAAGCTCCTCTCTCTGGTCTGGAGGAACAAGCTCCTCTCTGGTCTGGAGGAACAAGCTCCTCTCTCTGGTCTGGAGGAACAAGCTCCTCTCTCTGGTCTGGAGGAACAAGCTCCTCTCTGGTCTGGAGGAACAAGCTCCTCTCTGGTCTGGAGGAACAAGCTCCTCTCTCTGGTCTGGAGGAACAAGCTCCTCTCTCTGGAGGAACAAGCTCCTCTCTCTGGTCTGGAGGAACAAGCTCCTCTCTCTGGAGGAACAAGCTCCTCTCTCTGGTCTGGAGGAACAAGCTCCTCTCTCTGGTCTGGAGGAACAAGCTCCTCTCTGGTCTGGAGGAACAAGCTCCTCTCTGGTCTGGAGGAACAAGCTCCTCTCTCTGGAGGAACAAGCTCCTCTCTCTGGTCTGGAGGAACAAGCTCCTCTATCTGGTCTGGAGGAACAAGCTCCTCTCTGGTCTGGAGGAACAAGCTCCTCTCTCTGGAGGAACAAGCTCCTCTCTGGTCTGGAGGAACAAGCTCCTCTCTGGTCTGGAGGAACAAGCTCCTCTCTCTGGTCTGGAGGAACAAGCTCCTCTCTCTGGTCTGGAGGAACAAGCTCCTCTCTCTGGAGGAACAAGCTCCTCTCTGGTCTGGAGGAACAAGCTCCTCTCTGGTCTGGAGGAACAAGCTCCTCTCTCTGGTCTGGAGGAACAAGCTCCTCTCTCTGGTCTGGAGGAACAAGCTCCTCTCTGGTCTGGAGGAACAAGCTCCTCTCTCTGGTCTGGAGGAACAAGCTCCTCTCTGGTCTGGAGGAACAAGCTCCTCTCTGGTCTGGAGGAACAAGCTCCTCTCTGGTCTGGAGGAACAAGCTCCTCTCTCTGGAGGAACAAGCTCCTCTCTGGTCTGGAGGAACAAGCTCCTCTCTCTGGAGGAACAAGCTCCTCTCTCTGGTCTGGAGGAACAAGCTCCTCTCTCTGGTCTGGAGGAACAAGCTCCTCTCTCTGGTCTGGAGGAACAAGCTCCTCTCTGGTCTGGAGGAACAAGCTCCTCTCTCTGGTCTGGAGGAACAAGCTCCTCTCTCTGGTCTGGAGGAACAAGCTCCTCTCTGGTCTGGAGGAACAAGCTCCTCTCTGGTCTGGAGGAACAAGCTCCTCTCTCTGGTCTGGAGGAACAAGCTCCTCTCTCTGGTCTGGAGGAACAAGCTCCTCTCTCTGGTCTGGAGGAACAAGCTCCTCTCTGGTCTGGAGGAACAAGCTCCTCTCTCTGGAGGAACAAGCTCCTCTCTGGTCTGGAGGAACAAGCTCCTCTCTCTGGTCTGGAGGAACAAGCTCCTCTCTGGTCTGGAGGAACAAGCTCCTCTCTGGTCTGGAGGAACAAGCTCCTCTCTCTGGTCTGGAGGAACAAGCTCCTCTCTCTGGTCTGGAGGAACAAGCTCCTCTCTCTGGTCTGGAGGAACAAGCTCCTCTCTGGTCTGGAGGAACAAGCTCCTCTCTCTGGTCTGGAGGAACAAGTTCCTCTCTGGTCTGGAGGAACAAGCTCCTCTCTCTGGTCTGGAGGAACAAGCTCCTCTCTGGTCTGGAGGAACAAGCTCCTCTCTCTGGTCTGGAGGAACAAGCTCCTCTCTCTGGTCTGGAGGAACAAGCTCCTCTCTGGTCTGGAGGAACAAGCTCCTCTCTCTGGTTTGGAGGAACAAGCTCCTCTCTCTGGTCTGGAGGAACAAGCTCCTCTCTCTGGTCTGGAGGAACAAGCTCCTCTCTGGTCTGGAGGAACAAGCTCCTCTCTGGTCTGGAGGAACAAGCTCCTCTCTCTGGTCTGGAGGAACAAGCTCCTCTCTCTGGTCTGGAGGAACAAGCTCCTCTCTGGTCTGGAGGAACAAGCTCCTCTCTCTGGTCTGGAGGAACAAGCTCCTCTCTCTGGTCTGGAGGAACAAGCTCCTCTCTGGTCTGGAGGAACAAGCTCCTCTCTCTGGTCTGGAGGAACAAGCTCCTCTCTGGTCTGGAGGAACAAGCTCCTCTCTGGTCTGGAGGAACAAGCTCCTCTCTCTGGTCTGGAGGAACAAGCTCCTCTCTGGTCTGGAGGAACAAGCTCCTCTCTGGTCTGGAGGAACAAGCTCCTCTCTGGTCTGGAGGAACAAGCTCCTCTCTGGTCTGGAGGAACAAGCTCCTCTCTGGTCTGGAGGAACAAACTCCTCTCTCTGGTCTGGAGGAACAAGCTCCTCTCTCTGGTCTGGAGGAACAAGCTCCTCTCTGGTCTGGAGGAACAAGCTCCTCTCTCTGGTCTGGAGGAACAAGCTCCTCTCTGGTCTGGAGGAACAAGCTCCTCTCTCTGGTCTGGAGGAACAAGCTCCTCTCTGGTCTGGAGGAACAAGCTCCTCTCTGGTCTGGAGGAACAAGCTCCTCTCTCTGGTCTGGAGGAACAAGCTCCTCTCTCTGGAGGAACAAGCTCCTCTCTGGTCTGGAGGAACAAGCTCCTCTCTCTGGTCTGGAGGAACAAGCTCCTCTCTCTGGTCTGGAGGAACAAGCTCCTCTCTCTGGTCTGGAGGAACAAGCTCCTCTCTGGACTGGAGGAACAAGCTCCTCTCTGGTCTGGAGGAACAAGCTCCTCTCTCTGGTCTGGAGGAACAAGCTCCTCTCTGGTCTGGAGGAACAAGCTCCTCTCTCTGGAGGAACAAGCTCCTCTCTGGTCTGGAGGAACAAGCTCCTCTCTCTGGTCTGGAGGAACAAGCTCCTCTCTCTGGTCTGGAGGAACAAGCTCCTCTCTGGTCTGGAGGAACAAGCTCCTCTCTGGTCTGGAGGAACAAGCTCCTCTCTCTGGAGGAACAAGCTCCTCTCTCTGGTCTGGAGGAACAAGCTCCTCTCTGGTCTGGAGGAACAAGCTCCTCTCTCTGGTCTGGAGGAACAAGCTCCTCTCTGGTCTGGAGGAACAAGCTCCTCTCTGGTCTGGAGGAACAAGCTCCTCTCTCTGGTCTGGAGGAACAAGCTCCTCTCTCTGGAGGAACAAGCTCCTCTCTCTGGTCTGGAGGAACAAGCTCCTCTCTCTGGTCTGGAGGAACAAGCTCCTCTCTCTGGTCTGGAGGAACAAGCTCCTCTCTGGTCTGGAGGAACAAGCTCCTCTCTCTGGTCTGGAGGAACAAGCTCCTCTCTCTGGTCTGGAGGAACAAGCTCCTCTCTCTGGTCTGGAGGAACAAGCTCCTCTCTCTGGTCTGGAGGAACAAGCTCCTCTTTCTCTGGTCTGGAGGAACAAGCTCCTCTCTGGTCTGGAGGAACAAGCTCCTCTCTCTGGTCTGGAGGAACAAGCTCCTCTCTGGTCTGGAGGAACAAGCTCCTCTCTCTGGTCTGGAGGAACAAGCTCCTCTCTCTGGTCTGGAGGAACAAGCTCCTCTCTCTGGTCTGGAGGAACAAGCTCCTCTCTCTGGTCTGGAGGAACAAGCTCCTCTCTGGTCTGGAGGAACAAGCTCCTCTCTCTGGTCTGGAGGAACAAGCTCCTCTCTGGTCTGGAGGAACAAGCTCCTCTCTCTGGTCTGGAGGAACAAGCTCCTCTCTGGTCTGGAGGAACAAGCTCCTCTCTGGTCTGGAGGAACAAGCTCCTCTCTCTGGAGGAACAAGCTCCTCTCTCTGGTCTGGAGGAACAAGCTCCTCTCTGGTCTGGAGGAACAAGCTCCTCTCTCTGGTCTGGAGGAACAAGCTCCTCTCTCTGGTCTGGAGGAACAAGCTCCTCTCTCTGGTCTGGAGGAACAAGCTCCTCTCTCTGGTCTGGAGGAACAAGCTCCTCTCTCTGGTCTGGAGGAACAAGCTCCTCTCTCTGGTCTGGAGGAACAAGCTCCTCTCTCTGGTCTGGAGGAACAAGCTCCTCTCTGGTCTGGAGGAACAAGCTCCTCTCTGGTCTGGAGGAACAAGCTCCTCTCTCTGGAGGAACAAGCTCCTCTCTCTGGTCTGGAGGAACAAGCTCCTCTCTGGTCTGGAGGAACAAGCTCCTCTCTCTGGTCTGGAGGAACAAGCTCCTCTCTCTGGAGGAACAAGCTCCTCTCTCTGGTCTGGAGGAACAAGCTCCTCTCTCTGGTCTGGAGGAACAAGCTCCTCTCTCTGGTCTGGAGGAACAAGTTCCTCTCTCTGGTCTGGAGGAACAAGCTCCTCTCTCTGGTCTGGAGGAACAAGCTCCTCTCTGGTCTGGAGGAACAAGCTCCTCTCTGGTCTGGAGGAACAAGCTCCTCTCTCTGGTCTGGAGGAACAAGCTCCTCTCTCTGGTCTGGAGGAACAAGCTCCTCTCTCTGGTCTGGAGGAACAAGCTCCTCTCTCTGGTCTGGAGGAACAAGCTCCTCTCTCTGGTCTGGAGGAACAAACTCCTCTCTGGTCTGGAGGAACAAGCTCCTCTCTCTGGTCTGGAGGAACAAGCTCCTCTCTCTGGTCTGGAGGAACAAGCTCCTCTCTCTGGTCTGGAGGAACAAACTCCTCTCTGGTCTGGAGGAACAAGCTCCTCTCTCTGGTCTGGAGGAACAAGCTCCTCTCTGGTCTGGAGGAACAAGCTCCTCTCTCTGGTCTGGAGGAACAAGCTCCTCTCTCTGGTCTGGAGGAACAAGCTCCTCTCTCTGGTCTGGAGGAACAAGCTCCTCTCTGGTCTGGAGGAACAAGCTCCTCTCTCTGGTCTGGAGGAACAAGCTCCTCTCTCTGGTCTGGAGGAACAAGCTCCTCTCTCTGGTCTGGAGGAACAAGCTCCTCTCTCTGGTCTGGAGGAACAAGCTCCTCTCTGGTCTGGAGGAACAAGCTCCTCTCTCTGGTCTGGAGGAACAAGCTCATCTCTCTGGTCTGGAGGAACAAGCTCCTCTCTCTGGTACAACTTGGAACGAGGCAAAGATTCTCACTCCCCGGGGAAGAAACACGTGACCAATCAGTGCCTTTAGACAACATAGATGAACTTTACTCATTAATATAAACTATCTATCTTGTTCATCTAAAATAATTATATACATATATTTCAAAGTATTTTATTTTATTGGTTTATTTTTTGTTGTTTGCAGTAGTGAGGTGGTGTCCTAGCGCTCTCTACTGGCCAGCCGCCACTGGTTCAACTCCCAAATAATAAATGCCTTTTATTTTGTTGGTAAAATTGAAAGTGTAAACTTTCCCCAAAATAATTTAATTTCAATGTCCAAATACCTCCGGACCTGACGGTACCTGTGGTCAACGAGTGAAGCTGGAGCTGGAAATGATTCTCACCACAGCGATGAGCTGCACCAACTGAAGAAGTTAAAGGTCTCACAAACATCCAGGAAGTTCAGTTTAATTCAAATAGTAAGTAGTAAGTAGTAAGTAAGTAGTGAGAAACAACTTGATGTAGGAACGGTAAACATGGATAGGATGGAGTTTTACACCGGATAAGCACAACATGAATATAGTTTATGAATCAGAAAGATGACTTAATGTACAGTTAATTGTAGGAAACTGTTTTATTGGTGCAGTGATTCCCCAACAGGTTCAGGACTGAGAGGCGTTTGGAAGTCTGGCATTTGTACCGTGCTATTTTTGGTATCTGAGGATAACAGTTTTTATTACTGATACTTCTAGATTTGGATAAGCAAATAGGAGCAATTATGTTTTACATAATTGTTTCACAATTTACAGCTAATGACACGGTTACCAAAACTGGTAAGTGGCAGCAGCTAGTCATTAGAAACCAGAGACTCACGTCGTTATCAACTCACATCGGATGGAGACCAAAAGACTTTTCCCTGTCTGCAAATATGTTAAATTCTGCTATAAAGTTGGACATTTAAACACGGAGGTCATTGTAGATCTGACTCACTGTTGGATCCAGACCCAAGTGGTCACTTCAGGAACTGCACATACTGCTACTCCCCATTGGCTTCAGTTTACCGAGCTGACTAGAGTTCATAGACTAAAAAAACATGGAGGGAGCATTAAGTCACGTGATCCTTTGGTGTATGAAGAGCAGTTTTAACGCCACTTTTTCTTCATACGGAGCACAGCCATGATGCCAATCAGAATTAGATTTGGCTACAAGCTCCTTCAGCTGGAATATCTGCAGGGGAAGTGATAACGGCCAGCCATTGGCTGAGCTGGCTGTCACTCAGTCATAATAGAAATAAGATAATCCTTTATTTTCTCCCTCAGTGGGGAAACTTGTTGTCAGCTGTAACTTAATCTTCATGGTTCTGATGGATCTCTCCAAGGTTCTGATGGAGCTCTCCAAGTTTCTGATGGATCTCTCCATGGTTCTGATGGATCTCTCCATGGTTCTGATGGATCTCCATGGTTCTGATGGATCTCTCCAAGGTTCTGATGGATCTCTCCATGGTCCTGATGGATCTCCATGGTCCTGATGGATCTCTCCGTGGTTCTGATGATGATCTATAGATCACCAGGTTCCTGCATAGAGACATTTACAGACAAAAAAATGGAGCTGTTTGACAGAAGCCAAAATAAGATTGTGTTTTTATGTGGAGACTTTAATATTGATCTTGAAAATCCAAATTCAATGAACACAACAAGTGAATTCATAAATTCAATGTATACCTTGAGTCTGTTTCCAGTGATAACTAAACCAACGAGAATTACATCACAGAGTGCAACTGTTATTGACAACATTTTTACAAACGCAGTTGATGGAAAAGTAGAGAGTGGGATCTTGATAACTGATGTAAGTGATCATTTACCTGTTTTTACAGTTTATAAAAATTATCAATGTAATACAACGGGAATCACCTCAGAAAAATGAATAAGAAACAGATCTAACGAAGCATTGGAGGCGCTGAAAGAAGACCTAAAAAAACAGAATTGGGATGGAGTGTATGTAAATGATGTAAATATAGCTTATGATTCATTCATGACGCTATTGATAGATTTGTAGGAAAAACACTGTAGACTCAGGAGTATTGCCAAGAAAAATGCTATTGACAAACCATGGATGACCAAAGGACTACGAAATGCCTGCAAGAAGAAAAACTATTTATATAGATGTTTTTTTTAAACTAAGGTCAAAAGAAGCAGAAGAAAGGTATAAGAAATATAAAAATAAACTAGTATGGATAATAAGAAGACATAAAAAGGAATACTATGGTGATTTACTAAATAAAAATAGAAACAATATAAAGGCTACATGGGGAATAATAAACGGTGTAATAAAAAATGATCAAATAAAATCAGCTCTTCCAAATTATTTTGTGAAAGATAACTATGATATTAATGACAAAACTGAAATAGTAAGCGAGTTTAATGATTTTTTTGTAAACATAGGCCCTAGTCTTGCAGCAAACATACCAACAATAAAAGACAATACAGATGAAAACACAATAATGGATAATGTGAATAGCATTTTTCTTGGTAAGGTAGAAAAAGAAGAAATACTGAATATTGTAAAAAGTTGTGCAAGTAAAGGATCCACTGACTGTGCAGATATGGATATGATATTAGTAAAGAATATAATTGAATTGGTTATTGAACCATTTACATATATTTGCAATCTATAATTTTCAACGGGGATATTTCCTGATAATATGAAAACAGCAAAAGTAATTCCACTCTATAAAAAGGGAGATAAACATGTTTTTTCCAACTACAGACCAGTATCCTTGCTTCCACAATTTTCAAAAATATTAGAGAAATTATTTGTAGTTAGATTAGATAAATTTATAGACAGATACAATATTTTAAACAATGGTCAGTATGGATTTAGAACCAATCACTCCACATCAATGGCACTTATGGAATTAACTGAATAAATTCCCACTGCAATCGATAAGATACATTATTTTGTAAGTATTTTTGTTGACCTCAAAAAAGCCTTTGATACCATAAATCATACCATACTTCTAAAAAAAAGTTGCAAATACGGTATCAGAGGGGTGGCACATCAATGGGTCTCAAGCTACTTAGAGAATAGAAAGTAGTATGTGCAGATAAATAATGTCAAATCTGAATCACAATTTATTAAGTGTGGCGTTCCTCAGGGCTCGGTACTCGGACCAAAACTGTTTATTTTGTATATTGATGATTTTGTTTATGTTTCCAAACTGCTCAAATGTATTTTGTTTGCGGACGACACTACTTTGTTATTCTGGGGAAGATTTAACACATGTGTTGAATGTGGTTAAAAAGGAATTTAAAAGAATAAAAACATGGTTTGAGGTAAATAAATTATCAGTGAATCTTGAAAAACAAACTTCATGATATTTAGTAACAGAAAAAGAGAAACGGACTCTTCAATTAATATAGATGGTATTGAAATTAATAGAGTAAGAGAAACCAAGTTTTTGGGTGTCATGCTCGATGAGAATTTGAATTGGAAATCACATATCAATTATACAAAGATAAAAATATCAAAAACAGTTGCTCTGTTACACAAAGTTAAGGATTTATTGGACAACAAAGCATTGTACATTTTATATAACACTCTGATTGTTCCATATCTGACCTACTGTGTTGAAGTTTGGGGAAATGCCTGTAAAACATTTATATTCAATCAATTTTCATTCTGCAAAAAAGAGCCATAAGGATAATTAGTAGAAAACGATATAGAGATCCAACAAATCCATTATTCCTTCAGTTAAATTTGTTGAAATTTCATGAACTAGTAGACTATAGTATTCTGCAAATTATGTTTAAAGCTCATAAAAAACTTTACCAATCAACATTCAGAAAAGATTTGAAAAAAGAAAAAGCAAGTATAATTTAAAAGGAACAGAGATTTTTATAAAACCAAGATGCAGGACTAAATTATTAAGAATCAGTTTATGGAACAATCTGAATAAAGAAAACAAAGAATCAAATCAACATTACATTCAAAAGAACAATTAAAGCCTGAATGTTAAGGAAATATAACGAAAAATGTTGAGTTTGATTGACAAACCCGTAGGCGGTGGTAATTTTATTTAATGTTATTTTAATTTTATTTTATTTTAGTTATTTTTATTCACTTAATTGTTGTTTTTCTATTATTATTATTAATTTATTTGTGAAAGGGGCAGATCAGATAAGATTCTTCTTCTTTCTGCTCCTTTTCATTCACAAGTTAGGAACATTTGTATTTGTGTTTGTATTGAATTGTTTGGTTTTTTGAATGAAATAAAGAATAAAATAAAATGAAAAAAATAATTAAAAAAATTAAATAATAGTCCTGGACCAGCAGATCCAGAACCAGCTGATGGTCCAGTCTTAGTCCTGGACCAGCAGATCCAGACTAAACCAGCTGATGGTCCAGTCTTAGTCCTGGACCAGCAGATCCAGACTAAACCAGCTGATGGTCCAGTCTTAGTCCTGGACCAGCAGGTCCAGACTAAACCAGCTGATGGTCCAGTCTTAGTCCTGGACCAGCAGATCCAGACTAAACCAGCTGATGGTCCAGTCTTAGTCCTGGACCAGCAGGTCCAGACTAAACCAGCTGATGGTCCAGTCTTAGTCCTGGACCAGCAGATCCAGACTAAACCAGCTGATGGTCCAGTCTTAGTCCTGGACCAGCAGGTCCAGAACCTGCTGATGGTCCAGTCTTAGTCCTGGACCAGCAGGTCCAGACTAAACCAGCTGATGGTCCAGTCTTAGTCCTGGACCAGCAGGTCCAGAACCTGCTGATGGTCCAGTCTTAGTCCTGGACCAGCAGATCGGTGTGATCTGATCATCAGCAGGTTCCTCTAACGGAGCCAAAGCTCCATCAGGATTTGCAGGTTCCATCGTTGAGCTCCTTTAGTTGTTTCTTCAGATCACGTGGTTGATGGTGAGATTGTTGCAGCTCCACTCTTGTGTAACTTATCTGGTGATGTGGGGACTGTCGTGTCCTTCATTTGGTCTTGAACTTATTGTTGACGTTACGTTTCCTCATATTCTGCACTTCACTGCATCACCAGTGAGTGTCGCCACCGGACAAAACCTCAGAAAAGTGTGTACGCCAGTCTTAATGTGTGAGTGAAAGACCGCAACTTTCTACGTTCAAATCCATTTTTGTATATCCGACCATGAGCGTAGAAAGTGGCGTACGCATGTTTTTTGAACATGAGGCCCCAGCTCACTGATGTGGCTGACGTGGAGTTGATGCAGTTTCATCCTGAAAAGGTTGCAATACAAGGTGGGACACTTTCCTCAGTATCTGAGCAGTTTCCTCCTCTGGAGAGGTCGGCTCTGCCAGATATCTCTTCACCTCTACGTGGCATCTGTGCTGGTGCTCTGGGACCTCTGGGTTGCACCTGAAACAAACAAAGACATGACAACCGGCCAACTTTATTATAAATTAATGCTAAACTGACGTTATTACTAACCGACTTGGCTGCCCAGAAGGTCCCACAGGTTGTCATGATCCACTGTGATAAGATAGTGGACTTTCTTCAAACCTCAACTGACAGCTCACCTGAGCAGCACCTGAGCAGCACCTGAGGCTACCACCAGGCCAGCACCGGGCCTCCAGCAGCCAGGAAACACTTCTACCAGCAGCAGCAGCTACCACCAGCAGCAGCAGCTTCTACCACCAGCAGCAGCTACCACCACCAGCAGCAGCTACCACCACCAGCAGCAGCCTCTACCACCAGTAGCAGCAGCTTCTACCAGCAGCAGCAGCTACCACCAGCAGCAGTTACCACCAGCAGCAGCCTCTACCACCAGCAGCAGCAGCTACCACCAGCAGCAGCAGCCTCTACCACCAGTAGCAGCAGCTTCTACCAGCAGCAGCAGCTACCACCAGCAGCAGTTACCACCAGCAGCAGCCTCTACCACCAGCAGCAGCAGCTACCACCACCAGCAGCAGCCTCTACCACCAGTAGCAGCAGCTTCTACCAGCAGCAGCAGCTACCACCAGCAGCAGTTACCACCAGCAGCAGCCTCTACCACCAGCAGCAGCCTCTACCAGCAGCAGCAGCCTCTACCAGCAGCAGTTACCACCAGCAGCAGTTACCACCAGCAGCAGCCTCTACCACCAGCAGCAGCTACCACCAGCAGCAGCAGCTACCACCAGCAGCAGCAGCTACCACCAGCAGCAGCCTCTACCAGCAGCAGCTACCACCAGCAGCAGCCTCTACCAGCAGCAGCCTCTACCACCAGCAGCAGCTACCACCAGCAGCAGCCTCTACCAGCAGCAGCTACCACCAGCAGCAGCTACCACCAGCAGCAGCCTCTACCAGCAGCAGCTACCACCAGCAGCAGCCTCTACCAGCAGCAGCCTCTACCACCAGCAGCAGCTACCACCAGCAGCAGCCTCTACCAGCAGCAGCCTCTACCACCAGCAGCAGCTACCACCAGCAGCAGCCTCTACCAGCAGCAGCAGCCTCTACCAGCAGCAGCTACCACCAGCAGCAGCTACCACCAGCAGCAGCTACCACCAGCAGCAGCTACCACCAGCAGCAGCCTCTACCAGCAGCAGCCTCTACCACCAGCAGCAGCCTCTACCAGCAGCAGCCTCTACCACCAGCAGCAGCCTCTACCACCAGCAGCAGCCTCTACCAGCAGCAGCCTCTACCACCAGCAGCAGCTACCACCAGCAGCAGCCTCTACCAGCAGCAGCCTCTACCACCAGCAGCAGCTACCACCAGCAGCAGCCTCTACCAGCAGCCGCAGCCTCTACCAGCAGCAGCTACCACCAGCAGCAGCTACCACCAGCAGCAGCAGCTACCACCAGCAGCAGCCTCTACCAGCAGCAGCTACCACCAGCAGCAGCCTCTACCAGCAGCAGCAGCCTCTACCAGCAGCAGCTACCACCAGCAGCAGCTACCACCAGCAGCAGCCTCTACCAGCAGCAGCCTCTACCACCAGCAGCAGCCTCTACCAGCAGCAGCCTCTACCACCAGCAGCAGCTACCACCAGCAGCAGCCTCTACCAGCAGCAGCCTCTACCACCAGCAGCAGCTACCACCAGCAGCAGCCTCTACCAGCAGCAGCCTCTACCACCAGCAGCAGCTACCACCAGCAGCAGCTACCACCAGCAGCAGTTACCACCAGCAGCAGCCTCTACCAGCAGCAGCTACCACCAGCAGCAGCTACCACCAGCAGCAGCCTCTACCACCAGCAGCAGCCTCTACCACCAGCAGCAGCTACCACCAGCAGCAGCTACCACCAGCAGCAGTTACCACCAGCAGCAGTTACCACCAGCAGCAGTTACCACCAGCAGCAGTTACCACCAGCAGCAGCAGCCTATACCAGCAGCAGCTTCTACCAGCAGCAGCTACCACCAGCAGCAGCCTCTACCAGCAGCAGCAGCCTATACCAGCAGCAGCTTCTACCAGCAGCAGCTACCATCAGCAGCAGCCTCTACCAGCAGCAGCTACCACCAGCAGCAGCCTCTACCAGCAGCAGCTACCACCAGCAGCAGTTACCACCAGCAGCAGCTACCACCACAAGCAGCAGCCTCTACCAGCAGCCTCTACCAGCAGCCTCTACCAGCAGCCTCTACCAGCAGCAGCTTCTATTCAATTCAATTAAATTTTATTTATATAGCGTCTAATACAACAGAGTTGTCTCTAGACGCTTTCCAGAGACCCATACCCAGAACATGACCCCTGAGCAGTTATTACATAAACAATGGCAGGTAAAAACTCCCCTAGTGGGAGAAAAACCTTAAGCCAAACAGTGGCAAGGAAAACTCCCCTTTAGGAGGGAAGAAACCTTGAGCAGGACCAGGCTCATAAGGGGGGACCCTCCTGCCGAGGGCCAGACTGGTGGGTCAGGGACGTCGACAGCACAGCAGGCAGGTGGAAGCAGCAACGGGATGACCGGGGGTGGGGACCGCAGGCCAGCACACAGCTCCCGAAGCTCCGGCCCAATCAGCAAGTCCCAGGTTGGGGTGCAGGGTCAGGAAAAGACTTGTGCTCCGTAATGCAAGCTACAAGCCACCCACGACCACCTGCAAGTTCCGGTGTCCGGCAAAGGATGCTGCAACATGGACAAAAGAGAGAAAAGGGAGGAGAAGGGGGGGCCAGCACAAGAAACTACAGGAGCGACTCTGACACACTAAAGTTTACACTACCTAGAGATTTACCAACACCAGCTAGAGGTTTACTAAACACTAACTATAGGCTTTACTAAACAGAAATGTTTTAAGTTTAGTTTTAAAGGTGGAGGTGGTGTCAGCCTCCTTAACCCAGATTGGAAGTTGGTTCCATAGTAATGGTGCCTGATAGCAGAACGCCCGCCCTCCAAATCTACATTTAGATACTCTAGGAACTACGAGTAAACCTGCACTCTGAGAGCGGAGAGCTCTGACAGGAACATAAGGCACTATCAGGTCTTGCAAATAATGCGGAGCTGAGCCGTTTTGGGCTTTATACGCAAGTAATAAAATTTTAAACTGGATTCTGAATTTTACGGGTAACCAATGGAGCGACGCTAACACTGGAGAGACGTGGTCTCTCCTGCTAATTCCTGTCAGCACTCGTGCTGCTGCATTTTGGATCAGCTGGAGCCTATTCAGCAAAGTTAGTTATTTATACAACCTAGTGAATAGGTAGTAATGTTTAGTTTAGATATTTTTAAATTTTCTTTTTGTTTGTTTTGTTGTTGTTCTCATCTTTACCACAAACATGTCTGATAGCATAAATGATTTTCAGTATATTGAACATCTCAACCTGGGACAAAACGTAATAGAATATGAACAGGGTATAGATCCGGAATATAATCTTTTTAAAAATATAAACACCAGTTGCTGTTATTATACAGAGAAGCAGTTTAACAATAATATTACTATTGAACATGGCATAAATATTATTCATTTCAACAGCAGAAGTTTATATATAAACTTCCAAAGTATAAAAGAATATTTATCACAGTTCAAAACGCATTTTAATATTATCGGCGTCTCAGAAACATGGCTTAACGAAGGAAGAGGCACAGATTTTGTTTTGCAGGGATATGAGCTGAATTACATTAGTAGAGAAAGCAAAGTTGGAGGAGGTGTGGCTCTATTTGTTGATAAAGGCCTCAGATATAAGGTTGTGGACAATATGTCGGTTACCATTGATGATGTAATGGAGTGCATTACTATTGAAATATGCATGGAAAAAATTAAAAATGTCATCCTCAGTTGTGTGTATAGGAAACCTGGGTCAAACATTGGAATCTTTATAGAAAATATGGAAAAGGTATTCACTAAAGAAAAGCAAAAAGTCAAATATGTCTGTCGGGATTTTAACATTGACTTGTTGAATCCCAGCAGGCATAAAATGACAGATGAATTTGTTGAGGCAATGTACAGTATGGGTTTATTTCCAACAATCATAAAACCAACCAGAATAACATCCCACTCAGCCACTTTGATTGACAACATTTTTACAAACAATATGGACAATACTGTAAGCGGAGTATTAGTTAATGATATTAGTGATCACCTGCCTGTCTTTGTGATTCATGAATGTAGCTACAAAAGGAACTGGTCGTGTAAAGAAGTTGAGTACAGGAGAGTAAGATCTGAGGAATCGATAACAGCATTTAGAAATGACTTAATGAATTATAATTGGAAAGTACTTTGTGAAGAAACTGATGTTAACAAAGCGTATGAATTATTTTTAGACATGTTCAAAAATGCATATGACAAAAACTGTCCAATCAAACAACGTATTAGTAACAAGAAGTATTCTGAAAACCCCTGGATGACGAAGGGACTGCAAAATGCCTGTAAGAAAAAGAATACTCTATATAGGCATTTTATAAAACATAGAACGAAAGAGGTGGAGGTTAAATATAAGAAATACAAAAACAAATTAACTAATATTATGAGGGTATGTAAGAAGGATTATTATAATAAATTATTGGATAATAATAAAAATAACATAAAAAGTACATGGACTATATTAAATAATATTATTAGAAAAAAACAAAACAAACCAGACTACCCTGAATGGTTTACGGACAAAGACATAACAATTACTAATAGGAATGAAGTGGTTGATAGATTTAACAATTTCTTTGTTAATGTGGGTCCTGAACTGGCCAAAGAAATAAATAACTCCGGGAAGAAATTTGTTGAGGAAAAATGGATGGAGAGAAATCCAAACTCAATCATACTGGGAAGTGTACAAGTAAAACATCAAAAGATTGGAATGATATTGATATGTTTCTTGTAAAGAATAATACATGGAATTGTGAAACCGCTAACTCACTTATGTAATTTATCATTCAAAACAGGAACATTTCCAGAAAAAATGAAAGTGGCTAAAGTAATTCCGTTGTATAAAGATGGTGACAAACACCTGTTCACCAACTATAGACCTGTATCCTTGCTTTCTCAGTTCTCAAAAATAATCGAAAAACTTTTTGTTACAAGACTGGATAACTTCATTGAAAAAAACAATATATTAACGGACAGTCAGTATGGGTTTAGGTCAGGCAGATCAACTTCCATGGCATTAATTGAGTTGGTAGAGGAAATAACAAACTGTATAGAGGATAAGAAATATGCTATGGGAATATTTGTTGACCTAAAAAAAGCATTTGACACAATTGATCATGAGATACTACTAAAAAAACTGGAGCGGCATGGCATAAGAGGGGTTGCATTTGATTGGATTAAGAGCTACATTAAAAACAGGCGTCAATTTGTGCAGATGGGTCAGCATAAGTCTAAGAGTCTTAATATTACCTGTGGTGTCCCACAAGGGTCAGTCTTAGGCCCAAAACTTTTTATTTTGTATATCAATGATATTTGTAAAGTTTCAAAGGTACTTAAGTTTGTTGTATTTGCGGATGACACAAATATTTTTTGTTCTGGAGAAGACTTGCCGCAGCTCGTGGAAGTGGTCACGAATGAATTGTATGAATTAAAATTTTGGTTTGATACAAATAAGTTATCATTGAATTTGAACAAAACAAAATTTATGTTATTTGGAAATCGTAAAATGAATGAAGATGTTCAAATAGAAATGAATAATGTTGTATTAGAAAGAGTTTATGAAAACACATTTTTGGGTGTCTTAATAGACCACAAGTTATGCTGGAAGGCCCACATTAGGTATCTGTGTTCTAAGATGGCAAGGAGTATTGGAGTGCTGAATAAATGTAGAAACATCTTGAACCAAACAACACTACACAATCTGTACTGTGCACTCATATCACCATCTCTGATCTATTGTGTTGAAATCTGGGGTAATACTTACAAGAGCACCTTACAAAGGATATGCACATTGCAAAAAAGAGCAGTAAGGATAATAAATCATGCTGGGTATCTCCATCACACCAATCCTCTATTTCTTAAATTACAGACTTTGAAATTTGTGGACCTAGTGAAAATTAGAACAGCAATAATAATGTTCAAAGCAAGAAATAATACACTGCCTGAAAACATTCAAAAAATGTTTCAAGCTAAAGAAGGACAATATAGTCTGAGAGGAAAATTACATTTTAAACTACCATGTGTACGCACTACTCTTAAAACCATGTGCATATCAGTTTGTGGGGGAACTTTGTGGAATGGTCTAGATGATGAAATCAAACATAGTACTAACTCTATACAGTTTAAAAACACATACAAGAAAGCAATTCTTGACAAGTATAAAAATGAAATTCTAAAGAAAGTAATTTACTTTACATATCTATTTCTTTGATTATTATTTTGTTCATTGTGGATGGATTATATACGATACAAATATAACTGCCGGCATTCAAGGCTGTTCGTGGATTATTGTAGAGGTGACTGGGATATTGGACTCTTGAATTTAGGATATTGTAGGAGACCGGTTCAATTATGATTATAATTACTGATATTACGTATTGGTTGTTTGTGTTGTATTTATTTTTTTGTTATTTTGTCTTTTTCCTTTCTTTTCTTTTCTTCTCTTTTCTTCTCTTTCTTTTCTTTTCTTTTCTTTTAATTTTATTTAATTTTTATAGTTTATATATGATATTGTGAGGAAGGGACAGGACTAAATAAGCGTTCTGCTTCCTCCTGTTCCCTCTCGAACACATTGTTTTGCTGTGTGTTTTATTTTTGAATGAGACTGTTAAATTGTTTTGCTTTTTTTTTAAATATTTTCATGCTTTTAATTTGTTGTGTTCGAGACAAAGCCAATAAATAAATAAAAAAAAATAAAATAGTCCAACTGATCTCTCGGTTTTTCAGATGCGTGAACTGAAGTGACCGACGCCAATCAATTAGAACACTAGTTAACTGTCCGGCTGATCATGACCCTCCCCCAGTATAATTACCTCTGGAGTCTCTCACGGCGCCAACAGCACATCTCAGGTGAGGCTCAATCTGATGAGTCGCCATGGCAACGGACACACCCACCGCTCAAAGTCCACAACTATAAAGATGGAGACAAAATCTGTTTGTCAGGAGTGGGAACTTACTTGTCCAGAATGAACCGTCCAACTGCAGCAGAGAGATGAAGAACATGAACAGAATCATCAGTTTTATGGTTTATGGTCTGTTTTTGTGCTCCTCGGTTTTCTCTAATGATGGTGAGTAAGCAGTTAACTCTGATATTTTTTAAAGGACTAACATATAAAAACGTCTAATATCCAACAATTGTCAGTTTGAATATAAAATACGGGTAAACATCAGTTAAATCCATAAATGTGTCTACGGTGCAAGTAAGTTGAAACTTTAGTGACAGGATTCTTCAACCGTCGACAGCAGGAGGAAGAAGCTTCTCTGGACCTGAATCAAAGTCCAAAATAACCTACATTTACGACGTTGTTGGTTGGTTATTTTAAACAATTTAGCAAAAACATGGGCATAAAAATCAACAATACAAATGACAAAAAAAAGGGTTAGATGTTAGTTAGGGTTTGATCAGAAATCCTTCATGTTGTTTTACTGATGTAGTGTTTAGTTTTCACCACAAGGTGGCGGTGAAGACGTCAACATGGAGCTTGTTTGTCACGAGGTTTGAATGTAGATTTGTTTCAGTTAGGTCAGAAAAAAGGAGTCATTATACTTTTACTGGAAAAATACGAATCCTGCTCATCGCTTATTTATTTATTGACAAGTCCAAATTGGAAAAAGATGGGATGGGATGGAAAATGCAAAGTAATAATAATAATAATTATAACTGTCAAGATAAACAATTACAGTAAAGTTACGTTAACAGATAAAATTGTAGTTATTTACCTTCAGAATTAATAGTTAACTCTAACTGCTAGACCTCTGTCAAACTCCTCTTCAGAAAACCTATGAGAGCAAAGTGTTGTGTTAATAATTAAAATATGGAAGGATTAAAGTCAGAAGGAGCTCGGCTCTTAAAGGTTTTATATGGAAGGAGAAAATGTTTATGATTTAAAGGAAACCACCAAAGGGAAGATGGTTGATGAAATATGAAGTCTTCTGCTGATCATCACAACTCTGGCTGCAGTAATTTACATCAGCTGGAGGCTGTTAAAAGTTATGTTAGGACAAACATTTAATAAGAACTGGAGTGGTCCAACCTTCAAATAACAAATGTGTTTTTCTGTTTCTATTTTTTTAAACGTGTCTTCAGTCACCAGAGACGTCTGAACTCACCGGCCTGAAGAGAAGGATCTTAACAGAAATCAGTGATGAAATCAGAAAACAGAAATCAGTGATGAGTTCATTTGGTAGTCAGGATGATTTACTGGGACGTTCTCTTGTCGTTTGAATGTTTTTATCTCTTCATCTATGTCGGTGATGATGCTGTTCTATTTCGTCCCTACTGACCGCCAGGCGGTGCTGTAAGCACTGGATATCTTCCCTCGCGCATGCGCATGTCGAGTACAATACCAACAATGTCACGTCACCCGTGACCCCTGCATGACCCCCGGAAGGGTATATCTTCCGGCGTCAGCATGGGATCGACTCCTTATTCTTCTCGCATCGCTCGTCTGAAGTACAGGACGGAAATAGGAGCTTTGTGAAGCTCCTTCCTTTCCTCCCTAAGAAACCCGCTGGCCTCTGTGCAGCTTCGTGCCATTCAGGTAGGAGTAACGATTTTTTTCGTCCTCCGAGGAGCTGTGGCCGGCGCGGTATTGATGGTGTCGGGTTGCGGCGGCGTCTCCCCGCCCCGCCCCCCAGCCCAGCTGACAGAAGGTAAGCTGTCAAGCTGCGCCGGACACCTGATCACAATCTGCGCAGGGAGACAGCGTTTCGCTTCCTCTCCCCACTTATTAATGTGACAACATTATTTTTTCCTTGCAGATTATTTTTTTCTTTTGAAAAAAAAAAAAAAAAAAGGAAAAAAAGAAGACAGAAAAGGATTATTTTTTTCTTTTGAAAAAAACCATACAAACACCTTTTTTGGTCTTTCTTACAGCCGTGGTGAAGGCCACGCCCCTCTCCCACCGGCACATTTGTGGTGACGGCAGCGTTTCGCTCCCTCTCCCACTGGTTCGTTCAGGGTGACGGCAGCATTCGCTCCCTCTCCCGCTTATTGATGTGACATTATTATTTTTCCTTGCAGTTATTTTTTTCTTTAAAAAAAAAAAAAAAGGAAAAAAAGAAGACAGAAAAGGATTATTTTTTTCTTTTGAAAAAACAATACAAACACCTTTTTTGGTCTTTCTTACAGCCGTGGTGAAGGCCACGCCCCTCTCCCACCGGCTCATTTGTGGTGACGGCAGCGTTTCGCTCCCTCTCCCACTTTATTAATGTGACATTATTTTTTCCTTGCAGATTATTTTTTTCTTTTGAAAAAAAAAAAAAGGAAAGAAACGAGAGAGGATTGTTCTCTTCTTTTTGAGTAAAGACGCCTATTTTTGCCTTTTCTCATAGCCGTGGTGACGGCAGCGTGGCCCTCCCCTCTCCCGCCTGCATATTGGTGGTGACGGCAGCGTGCTCGCTGTGGTGACGGCAGCGTTTCCGCTCCCCTCTCCCACTGACACCTACGTGGTGATGGCGGCTCGTCCGCTTCCTCTCCCACCGGCACATCCGTGGTGACGGCAGCGTGACCGCTCCCCTCTCCCACCGACACATTCGTGTGGACGGCAGCGTGACCGCTCCCACCGACACATTCGTGTGGACGGCAGCGTGTCCGCTCGTCTCTCCTACCAGCACATCCGTGCTGACGGTAGCGTGGCCGCTCCCCTCTCCCACCGGCATATTGGTGGTGACGGCAGTGTGCTCGCTGTGGTGACGGCAGCGTTTCCGCTCCCCTCTCCCACTGACACATCCGTATTGGCGGTAGCGTGGCCCTCCCCTCTCCCGCTGGCACATTGGCGGTGATGGCAGTGTGCTCGCTGTGGTGACGGCAGCGTTTCTGCTCCCCTCTCCCACTGACACATCCGTATTGGCGGTAGCGTGACCGCTCCCCTCTCCCGCCAGCATATTGGTGGTGACGGCAGCGTGCTCGCTGTGGTGACGGCAGCGTGCTCGCTGTGGTGACGGCAGCGTGCTCGCTGTGGTGACGGCAGCGTTTCCGCTCCCCTCTCCCACTGACACACCTGTGTTGACGGTAGCGTGGCCCTCCCCTCTCCCGCCTGTATATTGGCGGTGACGGCAGCGTGCTCGCTGTGGTGACGGCAGCGTTTCCGCTCCCCTCTCCCACTGACACCTACGTGGTGATGGCGACTCGTCCGCTCCCTCTCCCACCGGCACATCCGTGGTGACGGCAGCGTGACCGCTCCCCTCTCCCACCGACACATTTGTGTGGACGGCAGCGTGACCGCTCCCACCGACACATTTGTGTGGACGGCAGCATGTCCGCTCGTCTCTCCTACCAGCACATCCGTGGTGACGGCAGCGTGTCCGCTCCCTCTCCCACTGACACATCCGTATTGGCGGTAGCGTGGCCCTCCCCTCTCCCGCCGGCACATTGGCGGTGATGGCAGCGTGCTCGCTGTGGTGACGGCAGCGTTTCTGCTCCCCTCTCCCACTGACACATCCGTGCTGACGATAGCGTGACCGCTCCCCTCTCCCGCCAGCATATTGGTGGTGACGGCAGCGTGCTCGCTGTGGTGACGGCAGCGTTTCCGCTCCCCTCTCCCACCGACACCTACGTGGTGACTGCAGCGCGTCCGCTCCCCTCTCCCACCGGCACATCCGTGGTGACGGCAGCGTGACCGCTCCCACCGACACATTTGTGTGAACGGCAGCGTGTCCGCTCCTCTCTCCTGCCAGCACATCCGTGGCGACGGCAGCGTGTCCGCTCCCTCCCTTCCGGAGGCTTGACCACAGCAGATGCTCTGCGTTGGTCAGGAGGAAGTGGTTTGCAACTGTGGACCTACAGGGCGCTTGTTTCACGTGCCGGTCGCGGCACGTCACCGGTAGTTCCGGGGGTTCGCCTACCGGGGCCACCGTTGTCGGTTCAGGGTGCTCCTGTGCGGGCTCTCCCTGTCACCGAGGATTTTTTTTCACCAGGTGCGTGATGGCAACCCTTGCCCCTCTTATACCTTTGGGCCTGCTGTCGCTACGCCCCCTGCAATGTGGCTGGACAGCCTCGCCTGGATGCCAAGAGGCACGGGCGCAGGCTGGTCAGGGTTTCGCGGGTGTGTGTCTATACCCTTGCACCCTGGAAAGGCGGGACATTCCGGCTGAGGGGTGTGCCCTTAGGCGCTGTCCCCTCCCTGCCGGAAGGCTGTCATCAGTAGTCCTCCCGGGTCCGCACGTGCCACATCAACGTGCTGGAGCTCTGGGCTCTGCACTTCACACTAACATTTTTTTGCAACTCCTGTGGGGGAGGCACGTGCCGGGTCGGTCGGACAGTGTGTCCACTGTTCCTTGATCAGCCACCAGAGGGGGCCCCGACTCTGCACAGCTGCTGCAGGTGTCCCGGGGCCTCCTGGCGTGGACAGCTCCTCGCCTGCCCGGCCTTCGGGCGATGTTCCTGCCTGGAGACAGGAACCGGGTGACGGACTTCCTCTCCCGGCGCAAGCCGCCTTTGCAGAGGGTCCTCCAGAGGGCTCACAGGCTCCTCTTGGTGGCCCCCTTCCGACCGGGGAAACATAGTTTCCACTGCTGCGGAGGCTCTGCTGCGACACAACATGACGCCCCCCAGAGGGACCGTCTTTTTCAGCCGGGGATTCAGGTTTTGCACCCCGACCCCGTCGTTTTGGCTCTGAGTCTGGCCGCTGCGGCGCCCGACCCATTGTTGTCAAGCTGTCCTGAACCCGTCAGGGCTGGCATCTCGAATGCCCATGTGCCTCCCACCCGCCTCTGGTATGAGTGCGAGTGGGGGAGATTCTCTGCCTGGTGTGCAGACGGGGCAGAGGACCCTGTTCTTTGCCCCGTGGCCACGATCCTGGGGTTCCTTTCGGTCCCTCCTGGATGGTGGCCGTGCTCAGTCCACTTTAAGGGTGTATGTGGCGGTCATTTCATCGCAACATGCCCTGGTTGAGAATGCCACCGTGGGGTGCCACCGGCTGGTTTCTCTTTCTCAGGGGGGCTCTGAGGCTGCCCCCCCCCCGAGGAGCCCAAAGGCCCCAGTTTTCGATTCCGTTCGATTTTTATATAGCGTCTAATACAACAGGTGTTGTCTCTAGACGCTTTCCAGAGAACCTGAACATAAACGTACATATAAAACCCTGAGCAGTGTGGGACCTGCCCATGGTGCTAGGTGCCCTCTCTTCTCCACCCTTTTGGGCCCTTGGCCCGGGTGGGCCTGAAGTGGCTCTCTATGGAGATCGCTTTTCTCCTCGCCATGACATCGGCGAGTCGATGAGTTACATGCCCTGTCAGTCAGCTCAGGGGCTACGTTGTGGCCGAACGTGGCGTTCCTGCCCTAGGTCCTGCAGAGAGTGGGCCAAGCCCTTTGTGCCCCGTACGGGCCCTTGCTGCTTATGCTACCGCGCCTGTGCGACGGTCGGAGCAGCTTGTTCTCTGCCATGGTGGCCCCAACAGGGGGCGTGCTGTTTCTGGACAGCGCCGTCCCACTGGGTGGTGGACACCGTTGAGCACGCCTACAGGGCCAGTGGCCGCCCCTTACCAGTGGGGGTGAGGTGCCACTCGACCAGAAGCGTCGCAGCTTCTTGGCTGCCCTGCAGGGGGTGCCTCTGGAGGACATCTGCACCGCGACTTCATGGACGTCGCCAGACACGTTCTCCAGGTTTTACCGGATCAATGTCGCCACTCCCCAACCATTGGGCGTGGTTCTACTCCCGGGTCCTTCTGCCCCTGGTCAGTGAGGTATGTGACCGGGATCCTACGTGACATTGTTGGTATTCGTCATCCAGTGCTTACAGCACCGCCTGGCGGTCAGTAGGGACGAAATAGAACGAAAGTTACGCCTGTAACTACGGTTCTATGAGTCCCGGATGACCGCCAGGCCTGCCGGTCACTCCGAATCCTCGTGCTCTCGCGAGAAGATTCTAGGAGTCGATCCCATGCTGACGCCGGAAGATATACCCTTCCGGGGGTCATGCAGGGGTCACGGGTGACGTGACATTGTTGGTATTGTACTCGACATGCGCATGCGCGAGGGAAGATATCCAGTGCTTACAGCACTGCCTGGCGGTCATCCGGGACTCATAGAACCGTAGTTACAGGCGTAACTTTCGTTTTAAGTTCTGGATCACATTTGTTCTCATGTGGCTTGTTTTCACGTTACACATCTGGATATTCTGAAGTCACAGTGAAAACGTTTCACATGGAAGTCGAGTTTGTTCAGACTGGAAATATATTCTCCCTGGCTGATGGATAAATCATTTCTCTCAGGGATGGATGGAAACAAACGTCGTTATGTCTATAACTGCATGACAATATTTTATGTAGGGAAAATAAAACCTCCATTGAAGTTCATTATTATGACCTGTCATTTTTATTCTATCAGCTTTTTTATATGCAGATATTTACTGAAGACATAACACAACTGCATGTTCCTCAAAGTGTCTGAGTTTCCTGTTAATGTCTTCTTCTGAGTCTTCCTCTGATGTTTCTGCAGATACAGAAGTATCCTGTCAGGTCAGCAAGACTTGTATGTTACCCTGCAGTTTCCCAGCTCATGATGACGTTGTCATCCACTGGATTGAAGAGACTCCACCAGAGTCCCGGGTTCACTCCTACTATCGCAAACAAGACCGACTGGGAGAGCAGCACCAGAGGTTCAGAGGAAGAACATCTCTGTTTAAGGACCAGATCTCTAGAGGAAACGCTTCCCTGCTGCTGAGAGGAGTGAAGGTTCAGGACCAGGGCAGATATCTGTGTTACATCACTGGAAATGACGAGAACTTCATCCACCTGAATGTGACCGGTATGTGGAGAATAAAAACCTCAGCAGATTCAAATGTTTGAATCCGTTGTTCATGTTGGTTTTTTGTAATAAACAGAATAGAACAGATATTACAGATATATGATATTATTATTATTATTATTATTATTATTATTATTATTATTATTATTATTTACTGTTGCAGGAACAACGAAACACAATTTAGCAATTCTTTCTTATTAACATATTGTAAAGGATAATGGTTAACTCACTGAGTTTGTCTCAGACATAAAATAGCTGAAACAAAGTTAAAATAGCTGCTAAAGTGGTTGTTAAACTCATAACGCCCATACGACAGTTTCTTTTTTTTTTTGTGCAAGTTTGGAGTTCCAAAAGAGGAGTTTATTAATATTACACGCCCAGTAATAATGACGTAAGCTTGGTAGCGCCAGGCCACCCTCTGCCTTGGGGAGTTGGAGAATCTCCTTCCTAATACGAGCCTTTTTGTCACACCATAGAAATGAATTAATTATTTTATCAAGAGTTAGAAAAAATGAGTTGCGTAAGAAAATCGGAATTTGCTGAAAGAGATATAAAAATTGCGATAGAGTAATCATCTTGATCAGGTTAGCACGTCCCATTAAAGAAAGACGCAGGGAGGACCACCTGGCTAAGTCTTCTTTGCAACGCTCAACTGAGGGATCAAGTTCTTGGCAGCTAGTTCTGTAAAGGGTTTACTCACAAAGATACCCAAATATTTGAACCCTTCGGAGACTTATATATTAAATAAAATAAAAATAAAAAATATTTTGAGGAAGAGCATTAGCCAGATCGTTAACTGGAAAATATTCACTTTTATGAAGATTAAGTTTATAACCGGAGATTTTCTTAAATACTTCTAATACATTCAAAATTACAGGAAGGGAATTTGGGGGGTCCAAGATATATAGCAGGAGGTCGTCCGCGTACAACGACAACTTGTGGGTTAACCCTTGGCGCATGATACCGTCAAAACGATCTTCATTACGGAGCCAGATAGCCAACGGCTCCATGGCGAGCACAAACAGAGAAGGGGATAAAGGACAGCCCTGTCTGTTACCTCGCGAGAGCGGAAACGAGTTGGAGTGGATTCCATTGATATTGATTGAAGCAACCGGGGATGTGTAGAATAACTGAATCCAGGAAATAAAATTAGCGCTGAAACCAAACCTGTTGAGAGTATAGAACATGTACCGCCACTCCACCCGGTCGAATGCCTTTTCGGCATCTAAAGAAAGAACGATTTCGGGAGAGTCCGCGGTGGGAGTGTAGATAATGTTGAATAACCGTCTGGTGTTAAAGAAAGAATGTCTACCAGGGATAAAACCAGATTGGTCTGGATGAATAAGGGCAGGCAATACTCTCTGGATGTGGGTGGCAAGGACCTTAGCCATTATTTTAAAATCCACATTCAGTAAGGATATGGGTCTGTAACTGCCACACAACAACGGATCTTTGTCTTTCTTTAATAAGAGAGAAATTGAGGCTTCTCTCAGGGTGGGTGGAAGTCCGCCTTTCTGGAAAGCGTCATTAAACATTCTGACCAGGATCGGAGTGAGTAAGTCTGCAAAAGCTTTGTAAAACTCCGTAGTGTACCCGTCAGGGCCGGGAGATTTCCCAGTTTGCAAAGATTTAATGGCAGTTGTTACCTCTGCTGCGGTCAGTGGTGCACCTAAATCATCAGCGCTTTCCAAGTTAACTTGAGGAAATGTAAGGTCATCCAAGGGGTTACGGCTGTCCCAGTCCTGTGAAGAAGACTCAGAGGAGTAGAGTAAAGAATAGAAGTCGGAGAAAACATTACAGATTTCGGTGAGGTCTGTTTTGATATCACCCGTGGACGATTTTATATTAGGGATTTCAATTCAAATCAATTCAATTTTATTTATATAGCGTCTAATACAACAGATGTTATCTCTAGACGCTTTCCAGAGATCCAGAACATGAACATTAACATAAACATAAACATAAACATAAACATAAACATAAACATAAACCCCCGAGCAATTATTATATAAACAATGGCAGGTAAAAACTCCCATAGTGGGAGAAAAGCCTTAAGCCAAACAGGGATCAGTCTAGACGCGCTAGCCGAACGAGCCTGGTATGCAAGCAGTTTACCTGCTTTATCTCCCTGTTCGAAAAAACGTTGTCTGGTATGTAGTAGCTGTCTTTCAACTTTACTGGAGGCTAACACGTCATATTGCGATTGCAGCAGAAGCCGTTTCTTATACAGAGCCGCTGAAGGGTTTTCTGCTTATTGGGTGTCTAAGTTTCGGATCTCAGTTGAAATGTCTGCCATCTTAGTCCGTTCAGATTTTTTTAAGATGGGAAACGAAAGAGATAGCCTGCCCCCGAATATAAGCTTTGAAAGTCTCCCAGAGCGTGTCAGATCCGATGGTCTCAATCATTGGTCTCAAAGACGAATTTAATCTGCGAAGTGAGGAAGGATTTGAATCCCGCTTCTGAAAGCAAATGCGAGCTAAATTTCCAGTGTTTTGAGGGAGTTTTGCAACCAGAAAACTTAATATCAACAGTGGTTGGCGCGTGATCTGAAATAACTATGCTATGATATTCACTGGTGACAGCGTTATGTAGCAATTACTATCCAGTAAAAAAAAGTCGATCCGGGAGTACGAGTGGTGAACATGTGAAAAGAAAGAGAAAGCTTTGCTGGATGGAAATCTGGCCCTCCAGGGGTCCTCCAAGCCGAGCTGACTGGCGTGAAATTTTAAAGCTTTGGCAGATTTGGATAAAGAAGTTTGTTTCCTTGATGATCTGTCAAGGTCTATATCTTGAACCAGGTTAAAATCACCACCGATTATAATCTGGTGATCATCCAAATTGGGTAAGGTGGAAAAGAATTTGGATATAGATTTGTCATCGTCCCATGTTGGTGCATATAGCGAAGCCAGACTCACGGGAGTATTTTGAAATTTGCCTGAAACGATGACATATCGGCCGTTAGGGTCAAGTACAGATGACTCAAGCTCAAAAGAAACGTTTCTATGTATAATGATAGCCGCCCCCCTGCCCCTCTCAGAGTACCTCTAGTGGAACAGGTGTCCCATCCATGGCTTCTTAAGACGGGACACTTCAGAAGTGCGAAGATGCATTTTTTGAAGGAAGCATACATCGCCCCCAAGATGTACTAAGTGGGATATCACCTTATTGGCTTTAAAGACCTCATTCACTCCTTTGGTATTCCAGGAGACGAACCGGATGTTCCTACCAGTCATTTATGACTTGGAACTGCCGATGTGAAGATACCTGAGCAGAAAAGGAAGGGGTGGGGTGGGGTGGGGGTGGTGGGGTTGTAGCCACTCACACACACATTCATTCAGGACGAAGACAGACATAAACAAACCTAGTCCCTAAGGAAACGCTAGACACTTGTATCTTCTAAGATACAGAACTACCTGACTTAGTCAGTTATAAACTTCCCCTACAAAACCTCTCTTCCCTCAGTGTAAAATAAATACGTACAAAAGGTAAGACCCCTCAAGAATGTAACAACGTGGCTCGGGGAGGCATGAACTATAACAAGCACACTCATTTATGTAGTGCCGATGGTAATAAATCCACATTTCCTAATAATGCCAATCAGAGCAGTATGGAGGAAATATAAAGTAAAACAGTCAAAGTAAACAATGACATGTGAACAAACTCGCAACACCACCTAATATGTTAAGCAAGGCATATTAACTAGCAAGAATGCGGTAATAAATTAAAATTATCATTAATTGTCCAGAAGGAAAGCAAAAGTCCACGGGTAGGTGTCGGACCACGCTGCTCCACTTACAAATCAGGCACCTCCGGGGGAGTGGAAGTGGCGCTCACAGTGCACAGAAACGGTAATTAACTTTGAGCAGTACTTTTAACGTGCTCTTCAGCCTGGCCCGCAGCTAACAGCTTTTTTTTAGCACAGCCTCTACCACTTTTCACTTGGAGCTGCAGCCCGGGCTGGCCACTTATTGCGGTGCTTGAACTGAACGTTCTTTGGTTGTTGCGAACCGATTTGTTTTTTGTTTCTTTTTTGCTACACGGGACATTATTTTGTTCCACGGTCCAGGGGCCTCCGTGCGTGGGCTGCCCTCTGGGTGCCTTGAACAAATTTTTAATTTAATTTTCTTTCTTAACTTGACATGCTGTGTCATGAAGAAACTGTGATGTTTTTTTTTTTTTTTAAGCGATCCCTCTATGGGTGCACAGAAAAACAGTGCACAGGTCGATCCCTTCATGGTGGCCCCGTCCAATGAGTAGTGGCAGTTGTCAAACAAAAAAAAAAAAATAAATAAATAAAAAAGAAAAAAAAAAAAAAAAAAAAATGAAAATAAATAAATAAATAAATAGAAAAAATAAATAATGAAATAAATAAATTAAAATAAACAAATTAAAATAAATAAATTAAAATAATAATAAAAAAAAGAATTCACTTCAGGCAAAGTAATAAGAGTCCAAACCAAATGAAATGCGTGCTACCCAGCACAGGCTCTTCATGACACAGTATGTCAAGTAAAAAGTTAAATAATTAAAAAATAAAATAAAACAAAATTAAAGTAAACTAATAATAAAAAAAAATTAAAATAAAAAAGAATTGAAAAAATTACAACTTGTTCAAGGCACCCATAGAGGGATCGCTTAAAAAAAAAAAAAAACATCACAGGTTCTTCATGACACAGCATGTCAAGTTAAGAAAGAAAATTTAATTAAAAATTTGTTCAAGGCACCCAGAGGGCAGCCCACGCACGGAGGCCCCTGGACCGTGGAACAAAATAATGTCCCGTGTAGCAAAAAAGAAACAAAAAACAAATCGGTTCGCAACAACCAAAGAACGTTCAGTTCAAGCACCGCAATAAGTGGCCAGCCCGGGCTGCAGCTCCAAGTGAAAAGTGGTAGAGGCTGTGCTAAAAAAAAGCTGTTAGCTGCGGGCCAGGCTGAAGAGCACGTTAAAAGTACTGCTCAAAGTTAATTACCGTGTCTCAGGTGGTGTTGCGTTTGTCAGCGATGTATTTCTTGGCTTCCTAAACCGACGAGAGCCGAACCGTGCTCCCGTCCTCTGTGGTGATTCTCAGCCTGGCCGGATACTGTAAAGACGGCTTGAGCCCCAGGTCGTACAGCTGTGACATGACTCCACGATACGAGCTCAAGCACATCAGCAGGATAGTCCTCATAAAAAGCTATCGGCTTGCCCTCGTACTGTAGCTGCCCTCTCCTCCGTCTGGCCTTTTGCATTACCCTCTCCTTGGTCTGGAAACTGTGGAAGCACATGATAACAGTCCGCGGCTTCTCAGTCGACTTAGGCCTGGCAAATGGTATCCTGTGTGCACGTTCCAGTTCTGGTGGTTTGGGAAGAACCTCCTCGCCCATCACTTTTTGCAGCAGAGTAGACAGAAAGGCGGTCAGGCGAGGCCCCTCAGTCGACTCCGGCAACCCAATCAGCCGAAGGTTTGCCCGGCAGCTCCTCGCCTCGAGGTCCGAGGCTTTGGCCTTTAGCTTAGTGTTGCTAGCCCCTAGCCCTGCACAGGTAGTCTCCAATGCGGTTAGGCGCTCGTCGGTAAAGTTGGCATTTGTCTCCAGCGAGCCGATGCGTTGACCATGGTCTAATACTGTAGCGTGCATATTGTCAATCTTGGCTTCCAATGAGGCCATGGAAGATTTAAATTCCGAAGAAAGGGCCGCCTTGTGGTCCTGTAGCAACGTTGTTAGCGCCGCCATGCTAACGCCGCTAGCAGCGGCTTCTTCCTTTTGTGAATTGTCCTCAAAGTGGACATTATGCTGAGCAAACAGCAGGTTGTTAAATAATAAGCCCTGTTAAACGTCAGAAGAGCGGGGTTTTAAAGTTTATAAAACGTAGTTGAGGGAGCGAGAGAAAAACGTGACTACTCCTCGTCACCCATACCGGAAGTCCCCATACGACAGTTTCTGAGGGAATTTACACTTTTTTCAAACTGCTGCGGGGGTCGATGTTTCCATTGGTGTTTCTTTTTATGAGCGTAACTCTCCTAGTTCTCTCTCCACATCCGTAACTCTCTGTATCTCATCCTGCAAGACTTCTCTTCCAACAAAGATGAAGAAGATCTCAACTTTGAACAAATATTGAACATATATTGAAGAATATGAACAAAAATCTCTTTAGTTTTGTACAAATAATTGTAACTGCCACCATCTCTCTTGTGAAAACAGTCAACAGAAGAACAAGAAGGCAACGGATCATTCAAATGATTATTCAGAGATAAAGCCCTGATATAATGCAGTAATGCATAGTGATTAAGTAGTGTTACAGCACAACTACATCATATAAATGAGACCAAAAATGGCTGGAAACTAGATTTTGATTACTTTAATTTGACCGACCGTCACATCCAGTAATGCAGGACACGTGCAAATGCAAAAAAAGTGTTTCCACCAGACTTTTACGATAAACTGGATTATCTATACATCTGAATAAATACCTTGAGACAGCATAAAAAGGTTTTATTTAATTACAAGTGTTTCCAGTACAGGTTTTACTGTTTTGCAAACATTATGTTGCGTCCTGGCCTCTCGTTTACACGGAAACAGAGTTTTGGGTGGAAAAAAACACCTGCAAAGATTTGACAACAGCCTGTAGAGGGACCATTTTTTTCAACTCAAGCAGTTCACATAAAAGGATAATTTTCCACTCATCTTCACTGAACCAACAAAAGAAACCCTCTCAACGACGAAAACAAAGTCATCCAATGACAAATGTAACCCCCCCAAATGTCCCAGCAGTCCAAAATGTAAGTCAAACATGCACCAGTCCTCCAATCATGCTCCCAAATCTTAATCAACAGAAAAATTACTCAAACCACAACAGAAAGTACAGATCTTCACGTAGTACCATGTCCAAAAAGAAGAAAACAAATACATAAACATGGTCTCACTGTTCTCTAGTGCTCTCCAGGTAAGTGACAACAAGAGAGTCTCCTTGGTCCTGGAGGGACGCGTCTCCCGCTGGACACGACGGTCTGATCTCGTACAGATCTCCTTAGGAGAGAGTGTTAGGGTTAAGTCCTAAGTCTATTTTAGTTTTGGAAACCAGCAAGTCTCTTTGGTAGATCGTCCCATTTCCTGGAACAATTTCTGTTTTTGTGAATTAGAACAACTCAAACTGTTGTTGCATTTAAATCTCTGCTGAAAACTAATTTCTACTCGCTGGCATTAAATTCACGTTGCGTTTTAGACCTGTTGTCTTTATATATCATCTTTAGTTGTGCTTTAACTGATGTAGTTTGAGGTGGATTATTTACAGGATATTGTTTTATTTTAGCTGTAAAAGCAGTTTGGTAAACCTTGGTTGTTTTTAATATAAATAACTTTGACCTTAACTTTGAAAGAATGACCAAAAAAGTCTGTTTTCAACCGAGATTTAAGTGCGTGAAGTAAACAGGGTTTAAGTGACATGAACAACATTAACAACTGCATATTTGTCCTCCAGCTCCAGTCCAGCACGTCAACATAGAACAGGTACAAAACAAAATCACCTGCAGCTCAGAGGGGATCTATCCTGAACCTGGACTCGTCTGGACCACCAGTCCTCCATCCAGCATGAACCTGCAGAACCTGCAGAACCTGCAGAACCTGCAGAACCCACCAACAGTCCAGGAGACTGAACAGCAGCTTTACAGCATCAGCAGCTCTCTGATACTTTCAGACGGAGATCCTGACCTGGACTACATCTGCACCGTCAGCACTCCAGCAAACAGCAGGAGATCCACTTTGCTTCAACCAGGTAGAAATTACATTTAAATGTTCATGTGGTGGCTCTCAGTGCCACGAAGACCTTAATGAGATGTTCATGTCGTCTACGAAAGCTCTTGTCCTTTACAACTGATGTTTAGTTTTCTTTTGTTTTGGGTTTCCATCATTCCATGTCATGTTTACTGTCATTTCAGCTGTTATAAGTGGATCAAACACTGAAACATTCATCTCCTGCTCAACCGCCAATTATCCAATAAAGTATCTCACCTGGACATTTAACCACAAAGAGATCATCCTGACACAGACGGGACATGTAGGGCTCTACAGAACTACAGAGAGGTGGAAGCAGCATGTGATGACTGTATCAAGGACAGGAAGTCTCACTCTGAAGCATTTATCTTCAGACCAGACAGGAACATACAAATGTGAACTCAGGGATGAAGAGGAAACATACGTGAAATACACCTTTCTTCACATAACAAAAGGTAAAATGTTTAAAAGTGGTCACACAGTGTTAGAGCCAGAATGAAAAGAGTTTAGATTTGGTCATGTCTCATGTTTAATTTGAATATTTAAAAGGAAAGAGTGCTGCCTGTTTGGTTCTGTTCATGTCCAAAGTGTAACTGATGGTATGAACATCTGCATGACATCAGTCTGCTGCAGCAGTAAGTTGTCGGTGACGTAGATCGTCAGAGCAACAGTCTTGGACCGTGAATCACAACTGCATCCATTTCCTGCTATAGATGGAGACTTTTAATGTTCATGTGTGCTGTGATCTGTTGAGACTCGGGTTCAAATCACTGACATCAAAAATACAACAACTGTCATTTTAATTATTGTGTTTTTCTGTTGCAGACGGGACTGGAGTTATTGTAGGAATGGTGTTGGGTTTGCTGCTGCTGCTGCTGGTCTTGGTTTCTGGAGTCGTTGGTTACAAATACAGGAAAAGGAAGAAAGAAAGGAAGAAGAGGAACGAAAAAGAAGGAGGTAAAGATATTGTTTCATGATTTGTGTGTGTAAATACAAAGAATTCACGATTGTTGAATATTTGCTGACATCTGATGTGCTGGTACTTTAAATGAAGTTTTTTTCAGACTGTTGACACCAGGACTGATATATACAGCTAAACTCCTGCTGCGATACTTGATACTGACATCAAATCTAACATAGTAGAATTGAGACGCTCTCACCATGTCAGCTGTATTTGTTTTTAATCTTAAAGAGCACAAATAGTCTTCATTACCAGTAATTAATTCCAAGTTAGTGGGCTTCCTCTGATTCACACAGTCTTGCAGTAACTTATTGAAAGTGATCATTTAAAAAACCTGGAGTCCATCTATGTTATTACAGATTATAACTCGCAGGTAACGCCACGCCTGGAAACACCAACGGGGAATTGTGTTGTGAGGCTCAAAACCCAACATCTGTAACAGCTGTAAAAGGCTGGTTGTCCAGAGCAATAAGTTCCAGATGTTTGTTAGTGATGTCGTTAGATTGGTCGTGCTCGTACTTTCCTGCCTTTGTTAAAGGAGCGATGTGTAATATGAAGCCAGGATTATATTCATACTCCAATAAAACGGGGCAGTAAAGCTGCACCAAGAGAGTTGATCTACCCTTATGAAAGAAATGAGGGAACGCGTGGTCCCTCCTCATCACTTCTGTTGTCAACTCTGTATGGTTCCTCTATAATTCGTATTTAAGGACACAACGATCAGGATTCAATTCAATTTCAATTCAATTTTATTTATATAGCGTCTAATACAACAGATGTTGTCTCTAGACGCTTTCCAGAGATCCAGAACATGAACATAAACATAAACATAAACATAAACATAAACATAAACCCCCGAGCAATTATTATATAAACAATGGCAGGTAAAAACTCCCTTAGTGGGAGAAAAGCCTTAAGCCAAACAGTGGCAAGGAAAAACTCCCCTTTAGGAGGGAAGAAACCTTGAGCAGGACCAGGCTCATAAGGGGGGACCCTCCTGCCGAAGGCCAGACTGGGGGAGTCAGGGACGTCGACAGCACACAGCAGGCAGGTGGAAGCAGCAGCGGGATGACCAGAGGTGGGGGGGGGGGGGGCGTCAGCAGCACACAACAGTCATGTGGAAGCAGCAGCGGGATGACCAGAGGTGGGGGGGGGGGGGGGCGTCAGCAGCACACAGCAGGCAGGTGGAAGCAGCAGCGGGATAACCAGAGTGGGGGGGGGGGCGTCAGCAGCACACAACAGTCATGTGGAAGGAGTAGCGGGATGACCAGAGTGGGGGGGGGGCGTCAGCAGCACACAACAGTCATGTGGAAGCAGCAGCGGGATGACCAGAGGGGGGGGGGTGCAGGCAGGCGGAAGCAGCAACAGCAGACATCCACGTAGGCAGGTGGAAGAAGCAATGGGATGACCAGAGGGGGGGGAGGGCCGGGAACACAGGCCAGAACGCAGCTCCTGAGGCTCCGGCCTGCAAACATACACAAAAGAGAAAAAAGGGGGGCCGGCACAAGAAACTACAGGAACAATGGACAAAAATGATAGCTATGAGATATTTATAATAAATAAAAATGGTAATGGAGAAGAGAGGCAGGGAAAAGGAGAGGAGAAGAAGGGTGAGAGGCACCGCCCAGCGGATCATGTCGGTGCCCCCCTGCAGCATAAGCCTATAGCAGCATATCTACCGCGAAGCTATATTTGAGACTAACTATTATAGTTTTGTTCTATAGCTGCGACAATGACTACTGACTCTAACACACTAAAGTTTACACTACCTAGAGATTTACCAACACCAGCTAGAGGTTTACTTAACACTAACTATAAGCTTTACTAAACAGAAAGGTTTTAAGTTTAGTTTTAAAGGTGGAGGTGGTGTCAGCCTCCTTAACCCAGATTGGAAGTTGGTTCCAAAGTAATGGTGCCTGATAGCACAACGCCCGCCCTCCAAATCTACATTTAGATACTCTAGGAACTACGAGTAAACCTGCACCCTGGGAGCGGAGAGCTCGGCCAGGAACATAAGGCACTATCAAATCTTGTAAATACTGCGGAGCTAAGCCGTTTTGGGCTTTATATGCAAGTAATAAAATTTTAAATTGAATTCTGAATTTTACAGGTAGCCAATGGAGCGACGCTAACACTGGAGAGACGTGGTCTCTCCTGCTAATTCCTGTCAGTACTCGTGCTGCTGCATTCTGGATCAGCTGGAGCCTATTCAACAAATTACTTGGACATCCTGCTAACAACACATCACAGTAATCCAGTCTAGAAGATACAAACGCATGAACTAGTTTCTCTGCATCCCTCTGCGAGAGGATTTTCCTAATTTTTGCAATATTACGGAGATGGAAAAACGCTATTTTACAAACCTGATTAACATATGGTTTAAACGACAAATCCTGATCGAAAACAACACCAAGGTTTCTCACAGTTGCACTGGAAGCCATCGCAACACCATCTAATCCCTTCCTAAGATGCTCTGGACCAAGAATGATAACCTCTGTTTTATCTGAATTTAGAAGCAAGAAATTTCTGGACATCCAGTCCTTGATGTCCCTAAGACATGCCTGAAGTTTAACTAACGGTTCTGTCTCATCCGGCTTCATAGACAAATAGAGCTGCGTATCATCAGCATAACAATGAAAGTGTATGCCGTGATTCTGGATTATACTTCCCAACGGCTGCATGTATAAACTGAACAAGACTGGCCCTAGCACTGAACCCTGCGGAACACCATAACAGACCCTCGACTGTTCTGAAGAAACCTCATGTACATGAACAAACTGGAACCTGTCAGATAGATATGATTTAAACCAACGTAGAGCTGTCCCTTTAATCCCAACAACATGCTCTAACCTGTGCAGTAAAATGCCATGATCAACAGTGTCAAAAGCAGCACTGAGGTCCAGTAGAACCAGTATGGACACTAATCCCTTATCTGAGGCCATAAGGAGGTCATTCGTGACTCGAACCAGTGCTGTCTCTGTGCTATGATGCATTCTGAACCCTGACTGAAAGACTTCAAACAGATCATTTCTATACAAATAGTCACATAACTGGCTTGAAACTGCCTTTTCCAGAATTTTAGATACAAATGGAAGGTTAGAAATTGGCCTATAATTAGCTAAGGTGTCTGGGTCAAGGGAAGGTTTTTTAAGTAAAGGTTTAATTACTGCCACTTTGAAAACCTGTGGTACATATCCTAAGCTTAGGGATAGGTTGATTTGGTCCAGTATTGTCACACCAATAAGAGAAAAAACATTTTTGAATAGTCGAGTCGGGATGGGGTCTAACATACATGTGGTAGACTTAGCTCTATTAACGAGTGAAGTCAGCTCAGGGAGGTCTATAGGATCAAAACAGTCTAGAGACAAGTCAGAGCCTAGGGAAGTCGCTAAAGCTGAAGAAACACCCACAACCGGCTGGTTGATTTCTTCTCTAATTCTCGTGATTTTACTGTTAAAGAAGCTCATAAAGTCCTCACTACTGAGAGCTGCAGGAATACACGGCTCCACAGAGCTGTGACTCTTTGTCAGCCTGGCTACAGTGCTGAACAGAAAACGTGGGTTACTTTTGTTATCCTCTATCAACGTTGAATAATAAGCTGTTCTTGCTTTGCGAATGGCTTTTTTATATACTATTAGAATATCTTTCCATTCACGATAAGAGTCTACAGACCTACAAGAGTACCACTTCCTTTCCATTTTACGCACGCTTTGTTTCAACATGCGAATATCTGAATTGTACCAGGGAGTTAAGCTCCTGTGGCTAGAAACCCTCCTTTTCAAAGGAGCAACTTCATCTAAAGCTGAGTGCAACAGATCAGCAGTGTTACTAACAAGAAAATCAACATCAGAGGTAGAACCCAGGTCACTGGCCTCTATTGCTTCAGTAGAGGCTTCACTATTTTCCACTGTCGCAAGACGAGCAACGGTCTCCTTAAATTTAGCAATAGCTTCATCAGACAAACATCTGCTAAAATAATACCTCCTGCCCTGCAGGAGGTATTATTAGGATAGGATGCTGATAGGATAGGATGCTGCAAGACAACTTTTATTCCACCACCAAACCATCTCTGTGTCTGAACCGTCTTCCTCAGTTGCTCTTTTTGTCGAATCCGTGCCGTCAATCTATTGCGAGAAGACGGGACATCGTCAAGATCAATACATTTGGCATTGACATATACATATGGATTTACTTGTGTCTGAATATACAGTATATATATGAAACGTCTGCTCATGTTCAGTGTTTGAACACCATGACACCAAACAGCAGTCAACACTTTTAACCCTTTAAACATTCAGACTGACTGATTAAAGATTGAAGACACTTCTGACGTTAATTAAGGACACATTTTAGTTTAACACGTCACAACAGTCATATTATTATTATTTTTTTGGGTCAGTTTCATTAGTGTTTTTATTGTTATAATTGATTAATATTTTCAGAGGATTTTCTGGTTGACTTGGGCATGGAGGAGCAGGACTTCGTTAAGTCTGGCAGTCGTGGTGAGAATTTCCCCAGAAAGTTCACCATGCCCATGAAGCGTAGAACATCGGCCACATCCTGCGGCTCAGGCATGTCAAGGATCCCTTTTATTTTATCTGGGTCCGCTCTAATGCCTTGACTGTTTATGACATGGCCCAGAAAACGGATCTCTGTCAGAGCAAACTGACATTTTTCATTCAGGGTTCTTCTTCTTCGTGTCTGGCCGTCCACTGTACCATGTCCTTCCAATGGGTGGCGCAGGCGAGTGCAGCAGCGTTGGGTTCGGCCAGGTCATCTCCAGTGCATTGTGGGGTGATTCATTCAGGGTGAGCCCCGCCTCACTGAATTTTTGCAGGACTCTGTGCAGCTTGCCGTCGTGCTCTGCTCGGTCCCTCCCTGTGACCAGGACATCATCAGCATGACACCAGACCCCATCAATGCCATCAATCAGCTGAGAAATCCTCTTTTGGAAATGTTTGGGGGCTGATGATATACCAAAGGGCAGGCGTTGGAAGTAATATCTGCCCTCTGGTGTGATGAACGTGGTCAACAACATAAGAGTCTTTATGGAGTGGTACCTGCCAGAAGCCTGATGTAGCTTCTAGCTTTGTGAAAACTCTGGCACCTTCCAACTTGGCTAATATTTCATCCACCACCGGTAAGATGTGTCTCTCTCTCTTATGACGCTCTCGTTCACTCAACAGAAGGGGTTCAACAGAGACTGATGTCAGCTATGAAGGACCGCAGTGAAGTTTGGTGAGTCCCGATGTGATCAATAACACAATCAGTCTGTGTAGAATAACAGTTGAGTTCCTTTAATAGTGTTTTTGTCATCAAAATGTGTGTGTGTGTGTGTGTGTGTGTGTGTGTGTGTGTGTGTGTGTGTGTGTGTGTGTGTGTGTGTGTGTGTGTGTGTGTGTGTGTGTGTGTGTGTGTGTGTGTGTGTGTGTGTGTGTGTGTGTGTGTGTGTGTGTGTGTGCTTCATCTGTGTGAATTTTGAGACTCCACTGACGAGCCTCAATCCACAAAAACAGCAGGAGTCTCCGCCCCTTTAATCTGATTGGTTTATGAGTAAATCATCCCCCACGTGGGTTGGGCTCATATGATTGGCTGAAACAAAGGAAGACATCTGATTGGTTGCAGATCCTTCAGTGTTTAATAAAACGCATTTGTGGATTGAGGCACGTCAGGGGAGTCTCAAAATTCACACACAAATGCAGCTCACAGACAAAAAACCGTTCAAAAATCAGGTTATATTTGTGCATCAGAAATACATGTGTGTATCTTGTCCTATGCATGTGTGAATTGTTCCGTGCATTGGCAAATCATCTTGTGCATTTGTGAATTTTGTCGTGTGCATTTGTGACTCCTGTCCTGTGCATTTGTGACTCCTGTCCTGTGCATTTGTGAATTTTGTCTTGTGCATTTGTGACTCCTGTCCTTTGCATTTGTGGATCGGTGTGTGCATTTGTCACTTTTGAGTCTCTTCAAGCTCCATATTTCTGTTGTATTAAAATACTGTGTATTTGCACAGATAGATGGGAGAATACATTTGAGAGATGAATGACTTTTCATGTAGACTTCTTGTAGACAATAAAATAGTTGTCAACAGAGTGAGATGCTCACAGAGACCACGGGGAAGAAGAGCACTCTTAATTAAAATCTCAGCTTAAAATGTCCTGGAAGAGTCCTAGAAAATAACATCAGGGAAAGAGTGGGGACCCTGCTCGAGTCGTTTAGACCGTGTTCTTACCTGTTATTACCTGTTTGTATTACTGTTAATAGTGTTTATTAATATGCTAAGATTCATGGATGAGTTGTTGATTTAGAGTTTGTTTTACCAATTGTCTACATAAAACTAATTCACCACCGGATATGATATGTAGGGTATTTCAGAATAAAAGCATTTGTCAGTTCGTTACAGGCAGTGTTACATAGACATTAACGGTAACGTGATCCAACGTTAAAGGAGCATGAGGCTCCTTTTAAGAAATTAGACTATCTAGCGCCACCCTTATCCACGACGGCCGTCGGGGGTACTGCAGCCAACGGCGAAGCCGGCACGGGAGAACGGGGAAACCGCGCATGCAGCGTCATGTGATGTCACATCCGCAGGACAGCGCGGGAAATTCCGGTCACCATTGCAGCACATTTTGCAGCACACAGCCTGTTCAAGGCAACAGAGAGATACACTAGAGGGCTCATTCTTTTTGGTTTGGAACGCTTCATCTGACATTATCACTAGAAAACTTAAAACGTTTACGAATTTTTTTCCTCTCGCAGAGTGATGCAGAAAAACTAGTTCATGCGTTTGTATCTTCTAGACTAGATTACTGTAATGTGTTATTAGCAGGATGTCCAAGTAATTTGCTGAATAGGCTCCAGCTGATCCAAAATGCAGCAGCACAAGTACTGACAGGAATCAGCAGGAGAGACCACGTCTCTCCAGTGTTAGCGTCGCTCCATTGGTTACCCGTAAAATTCAGAATCCAATCTAAAATTTTATTACTTGCGTATAAAGCCCAAAACGGCTCAGCTCCGCAGTATTTACAAGACCTGATAGAGCCTTATGTTCCTGGCAGAGCTCTCCGCTCTCAGAGTGCAGGTTTACTCGTAGTTCCTAGAGTATCTAAATGTAGATTTGGAGGGCGGGCGTTCTGCTATCAGGCACCATTACTATGGAACCAACTTCCAATCTGGGTTAAGGAGGCTGACACCACCTCCACCTTTAAAACTAAACTTAAAACCTGTTTCGTAAAGCCTATAGTTAGTGTTTAGTAAACCTCTAACTGGTGTTGGTAAATCTCTAGGTAGTGTAAACTCTAGTGTGTTACAGTCGCTCCTGTAGTTTCTTGTGCTGGCCCCCCTTTTCTTCTCTTTTTTCTCTTTTGTACATGGTGCAGCATCCTCTGCCGGTGGCGAAGAGCATCTCTGAATGCACAACACCGGAAACTGCAGCGTGTGTGAGGGGCAGGGTAACGGCCCGGTCAGGGTAACGGCCCCCTTTGGGCGGGGGAGAAGTTTTGTCCGTCAAGACTCGTCTCCCTGGCCTTGCCCCTTCTCAACCTTCCCCCGACCCTGCACCCCAACCTGGGACTTGATGATTGGGCCGGAGCTTCGGGAGCTGCGTGCTGGCCTGTGGTCCCCACCCCCGGTCATCCCGTTGCTGCTTCCACCTGCCTGCTGCCCCGCCCCCCCCCCCCCCCCCCCCCCCCCCCCTCTGGTCATCCCGCTGCTGCTTCCACCTGCCTGCTGCCCCCCCCTCTGGTCATCCCGCTGCTGCTTCCACCTGCCTGCTGTGTGCTGCTGACGTCCCCGACTCCCCCACTCTGGCCCCCGGCAGGAGGGTCCCCCCTTATGGTCCAAGTCCTGGTCCAGGTTTCTTCCTCCTAAAGGGGAGTTTTTCTTGCCACTGTTTGGCTTAAGGTTTTTCTCCCACTAGGGGAGTTTTTACCTGCCATTGTTTATGTAATGATTGCTCAGGGGTTTATGTTTATGTTCATGTTCTGGATCTCTGGAAAGCGTCTAGAGACAACTTTTGTTGTATTAGACGCTATATAAATAAAATTGAATTGAATTGAATTGAATTGGAATGGACGGATCGGTGCAGCGTCGGCAGTGATGCAAATGATGCGTGAAAAATGAGGCTCAGAACAGAGCTAATTATTCAAAAATAATCCACTTCAGAAGTGTGTAATGATTTGTTCAGAACACAAACAATAGAGGAAGAAACAGAACGTGAATAAAGCAGTTAAGGTGCAGCAGAGATCGTCTGTGATGCAGAGTTCAAGGTGAATAACACAAACCTTGACTGACGCGTTTGAGTGGCTGACTGAAGCAACCGTCTGTATATAGTGTTATCGCTTCACAACAAGACTTCAGAAGCTGTTACTTGGACCTGTCAACCAATCACAGTCAAGCATCTGCAGACCAATCCTCTGTTCTCTCCATTTCTGCAGCATTCAGCTTCAAACACGTGACGATGTGACGTCTGAGGACCAGGATGACTCCGGGGAAGTGATGACCTCCAGGAGTGATGACTGTTTTGTAAGTCAAACTGCTTCCAGTCTTGAATCACAACCTGCTTTGTTCCTGAATGAGAAACTCAAGAGTTTTTGGTTCTTCAGCATCTTCAGCTGATGGAAACAGAGATCTCTCTCTTTCAGAGCAGATGATATTACAGACAACGAATACATCATCATTCCAACAGACCCGTCAGTTGATGCTAACGCAGAAGGGCCAACTTTTGCAATTCCTAATTTGACCACCTGAGGCTCCAGAAGTGAGGCAGTCTCGTAGTCTGTAGAGGAAGAACCGGACAAACACTCAAAGCTGAAGTAAAGCAGCTAACGTCTGAGAGGCTGTTAGAAACGTCTACCCCCATAGACGGGGCGGATGTGAAGGTAGCAGAGGTTGCTCAAGTGTTCAGTGATCCAGTGTGGACCTTGATCCAGTTTCTGAACCTCAACCAGGTCTGTTCCCCCGAAGATCTCTGCTTAACCCTTTCATATTCAGGAGGTGGAGACGTGCAACAAAGAGCTGTTAGTGCAAGCGATGCATCTCTGGATCAGAGCTCTTGAAAAGAGTTGACCCGTGTCCATAGCTACGTCACCTCAAAGCACACACGTTGACGTCAGTAAGCACACCACGTTAGTTCCTTCGTTTCGGTCAGACGTTGACTCTTATTTTGGTGCCTTTGAGCGTAGGGTTACTGCACTAAATTAGTGCTGGTCTCTGCCGTTGCAGTGCTAACTTGAAAAGAACGGGGTTGCACGCCTATGAACTTGTCCCTGAAGCAAATGGACAAAGTTTTAGAAACTTGATTCTAACGTATAAAAATGTGTTTCCTCTAAAAGTTACACAATCCCCAACTGCTGAACAGAGACGCACGTCGAAATTGGTGTGTAAAAATGTATGTTCCGCCATTGGTGATGACCGTGAGTGTTTTCATTGCCATAAGCAAAGACACCTGATTGCAGCAAGCCTTGTTCTAATAAGGATCCTTCTGGCAGGGGGACTGCCAATGGAAATGAGCCTTTTGGCTACAATTGGGTGCATTTGCATTTTTTAAAATGTTCATTAATGTACATTGTCCCTCTATAACAAATAAAATAAAAATGAAATGAAAATATCTAGTATCCCTGGTGGTGTGGGATCTGTTTGTTTTAGACATGTCCACATCAGACACACTAACCTTTGAGATGCTCAGACCGTCAGAGCCAGCAGGTCTAGCGGTCTAACTAGAGAGTTGTCCACATGGATGTTAAAATAAGCAACAATGATTACACGGTTAAATCAACACAGATCACAGACAGCAGTTCACGGAAATCATCAGAGAAGTTTCACAGTATTTGCATCAAACATTGAGTCCTTGTCACTCCGAGTCTTGGGGGAACGATTTCATCAGACTTTAAAGTCTTTGTTGTCCAGGTCTGTCTTGAGAGGGATGAGGGTCTTCCACTTTTGTTCTTTGCCATCAGAGAGACCGCACAGGGATCTCTTGGATTTAGTCCTGCAGCTTTAGTCTTTGGTCGTGCGGTGGGTCGTCCTCTTCAGCTTCTCAAGGGAAAATGGTGGACGGAAACATCTCACACTGAGCACAATGTGCTAGATTATGTCAGTAGTTTTCAGGACCGTCTTCATCATGCGTGTCAGTTGGCACAAGAGTTGTTGTGTTGTGATAAGACATCGATGTAGACGATCGGAAGCCCATTACTACCAGACTGGACGCAACAGGGTCAATGGTCCAGCTGACTGCGAGACTCATCTTTGGTTTTACTGGGTTGGCTGGAGTCCGCTCCTGCCATGAAGACCTGCAGGTCCAAACGTGCGCCTGATGGAGCAGGAAACATCTAAAACATGCAGGGCAGCGACCCTTGAGGGCCAGAGTTGGGAAACACTGGTCTGTAACCCATTTTCAGGTTCCTGGATATTCCTGAGTTTGTTCAAGTCCAACTGATTCTCTGTCAATAATTCAGATTTTAAGACTTTTAAGATTTATGATGATTTCTTTCTTTAAGGTAAAAAGTTGGTTGAAGGACACTTTGGAGGATTTGGACTCCAGTGGGCTGGAGGAATTCAAGTGGTACCTGGTGAATGCAGATCAATCAGAGGATGGTTTCAACCTGATCCCAGTGTGTGATCTGGAAAAGGCGGACAGATTGGATACAGTAAATCTGACGGTGCAGAGGTTCTCCTCAAAGACCAGAGAAGTGGCCGAGACGATTTTAAAGAAGATGAAAAGAGATAAAGGTCTGTCGTAGAGAAGGAAAAAACACAAAAACCATCTTACTATAAAGATTGTATCCTGTTTAAACAATAACTGATAATAATATGTTTCCTTGACCTCCAACAGACAGCTCATCATAAAGTTACAGCTGATCAGCGGGTGTTCAGATCTCGATTGTTTTTAGAATTAAGCTGTTGAGTGAACTTCATAAAACACTAAATCTCTGTCTTTACGTTACAGTTTGTAAAAAGTTGAAGTCTAAGCTGAGGGAGAAGCACCAGCGTGTGTCTGAGGGGATTATTAAAGCAGGAAACCCAACCATTCTGGACCAGATCTACACGGAGCTCTACATCACAGAGGGAGGGACCGGAGAGGTCAACGATGAACATGAAGTCAGACAGATTGAAGCAGCTTCCAGGAAACCACACGGAGCAGAAACAGCCATCAGACAGGAAGACATCTTTAAACCCCCACCTGGAAGAGGAGGACCAATCAGAACGGTGATGACGAAGGGAGTGGCCGGCATCGGGAAAACAGTCCTAACACAGAAGTTCAGTCTGGACTGGGCTGAAGGCAGAACCAACCAGGACATCCAGTTCCTGCTTCCATTCACCTTCAGACAGCTGAATGTGCTGAAAGAGAGAAAGTTCAGCTTGGTGGAACTAGTTCATCGCTTCTTCTCTGAAACCAAAGGAATCTGCAGTTTTGAACAGTTCCAGGTCGTGTTCATCTTTGACGGTCTGGATGAGAGTCGACTTCCTCTGGACTTCCTCAACAACGAGGTCCTGACTGATGTTACAGAGTCCACCTCAGTGGACGTGCTGCTGACAAACCTCATCAGGGGGAACCTGCTTCCTTCTGCTCGTCTCTGGATCACCACACGACCCGCAGCAGCCAATCAGATCCCTCCTTACTGTGTTGACATGGTGACGGAGGTCAGAGGGTTCACTGACCCACAGAAAGAGGAATACTTCAGGAAGAGGTTCAGAGAAGAGGAGCAGACCAGCAGGATCATCTCCCACATCAAGACATCACGGAGCCTCCACATCATGTGCCACATCCCAGTGTTCTGCTGGATCACTGCTACGGTCCTGGAGAACGTCCTGGAAACCAGAGAGGGAGGGGAGCTGCCCAAGACCCTGACTGAGATGTACGTCCACTTCCTGGTGGTCCAGGCCAAACTGAAGAAGGCCAAGTATGACGGAGGAGCTGAGACTGATCCACACTGGAGTCCAGAGAGCAGGAAGATGGTGGAGTCTCTGGGAAAACTGGCTTTTGAGCAGCTGCAGAAAGGAAACCTGATCTTCTATGAACCAGACCTGAGAGAGTGTGGCATCGATGTCAGAGAGGCTTCAGTGTACTCAGGAGTGTTCACCCAGATCTTTAGAGAGGAGAGTGACCTGAACCAGGACCAGGTCTTCTGCTTCATCCATCTGAGTGTCCAGGAGTTTCTGGCTGCTCTTCATGTCCATCAGACCTTCATCAAGTCTGGAGTCAACCTGCTGGAGGAACAAAGAAACACAAAGACTGACCTCTATCAGAGTGCTGTGGACAAGGCCTTACAGAGTCCCAACGGTCACCTGGACTTGTTCCTGCGCTTCCTCCTGGGTCTTTCACTGGAGACCAATCAGAACCTCCTACGAGGTCTGTTGGAACCAGAACAAAGAACTTCCCTGACCTTTCAGAACCTCCTACGAGGTCTGTTGGAACCAGAACAAAGAAGTTCACAGAACAATCAGAACTTCGTACAACGTCTGTTTCAACCAGAACAAAGAAGTTCACAGAACAATCAGGAAACAGTTGAATACATCAAGGAGAAGATCAGTGGGGATCTGTCTGCAGAGAGAAGCATCAACCTGTTCCACTGTCTGAATGAACTGAACGATCGGTCTCTGGTGGAGGAGATCCAACGGTCCCTGAGGTCAGGACGTCTCTCCACAGATGAACTGTCTCCTGCTCAGTGGTCGGCTCTGGTCTTCATCTTACTGTCATCAGGAGATCTGGAGGAGTTTGACCTGAAGAAGTTCCGAGCTTCAGAGGAGGCTCTACGGAGGCTGCTGCCGGTGGTCAAAGCCTCCAAGAAAGCTGTGTAAGGACGAACACGGACACATCTGTTACAATCACATGTTCTTGGAGGAGACCAGTTAAATTCACTGTTCAACTAAGTTTAGGTTCATGTGGGACCAGTTGTCCTCAATGATTTATCTCAACTTTACATACAGAGAAGAGAAATGCAGTGATCAATACTTATTGATCATTAGTTGAAATAATCAGCATTCATTGATATTATATCCTACATCTCTTTGTTAAATTACATAATCTACTTCTAAATGACCTCATGATCTCTCTTTAATCTCCTCTGCAGGTTGAGTGGCTGTCACCTCTCAAAGAACATCTGTCCACTTCTGTCCTCAGTTCTCAGCTCTCAGTCCTCCAGTCTGACAGAACTGGACCTGAGCAACAACCGCCTGAAGGATTCTGGACTGAAGAAGCTGTGTCCTGGACTGGAGAGTCCACACTGTCACCTGGAGTCTCTCAGGTCAGAATCCACCAAGTGTTCAACTGGTGACCGTTACAACTGTTTGTTTGGTTGTTTTATTAGATCCCCGTTAACTGCTGACCTTTCACAGCAGTTTCTCTGGGGTCTCGTCAGAATCATCAGCTGAATTACAACAATATCATTAATTAAAATACATAAACATACATTTTCACAACTCAGAGACAACAGACACTAGGACACCTCCTAAAAGTAAAAAATAACATTATAATCAGCACAATGGCATTATGACTCAACATTTCCTCTTTTAAAAGTCAGGATTTACATTTTCTCATCACACTCTCAAACAAGATATTAAGAAAAATCAAATGAATAGCTCAATTTAAAAAGAATAAAAAATATTTTCAATTTTTCAACAACACAACAACTCTCTGGACTGTGTGAGATAGAACAAACAATCATGTGCTGTTAACATTTTAACACCCCCTACACCCTTCAGCAAAACTACACACACAAACACAAAAGAAATAGAGGAAAAGGAAACAGTGTCAACACAATAAACAGATTAATAGCTCAATTCATAACAGTCCATTTGTTCTCATGAGTAAACAAAAATAACTTGAGCTTCTTCTTAAAGCTTATCATATTATCTAAAGTCCAAAGGTCTGGTATTTCACTCCACACCACCATCGCTCTGTGATTCTTCTGTTTTTTTTTAAATATATTTTTATCCCGGTTTTTTCCCCCATTTCATCACCCAGTGCTCCTACCTAACAGTCCTGGGGCCTCATCTATAAAGCTTGCTTGCGCAGAAAGAGCGCCTGAAAGTTGCGGAAGCCGCCATCTACGCAAAGCCTCGGATCTAAAAAGAAAAAACTAACCGAAAAATCTGCTCATCTTTACGGCAACTAGGACCCTCCCGTAAGAATTTACTTAAGACACGGGGAACTGGCGACGCAGGCTGTGAGGTGGTGAAATGAAGCCAGATTCATGTCATACTCTTAATAATGTCATCACACACCACAACATATATCAGACTTATAATAAAATAGCGCTGATCGTGTCCCTCTGTGTTTGAAACACAGCGTCAGTCAGGACTCTGGTGCTGCTGCTGCAGCCGCGGTGACACGCCGGGAACCTCCTTCACTGCTTTAGGACAGAACAAATGAGGGGCTCCGTAGAGCGTTTAGGGGCTCCACGGAGCCCCTCAGTTCTTCCCTAAAGGGACACAGATTTTTTTATATATATAATGAGTTTTACGTGCGCGTGAAACCTTTACGTGCAGGTGTATGGTGCCTAAATTATGGTCCCGCGTTAAAACGACGCAGAGCCTACGGCGTAGGGCACGCAGCGACGCGCACCTACGCCGTAGGCTCTGCGTTGGTGACGCAGAACCATAAACCTTCCCTGAGCAGCTCTGAGGGGAGACGGGGGGAGCGGGGGGTGAAGCGGGGCTGCCGGGCCGTTCTCGCATCGTCTTCGCACAGGGTGTGATTTGCAGTTAATGGCTGATCCTACCGTTGGTTTTTAAACTATAAAAAGTGGGGGGGACAAAAACATGATTTTGAAAAGACGGGGGGACATGCCCCCCCCCTGTTGCGCCGGGGCACTCACGGCGTTTAGCGCAGCAACGGCGTGCTGCACTCACTCGCTTTATTTTATACTATTTATTTTTCTACTTTTACTGTGACCACAAAATAATGTAGTTTTCCTGTCCTCCACCTCATCAACAACATCTCCATCTCAGATCTCAGTGAAATTCAGTACGGTGGCTCGACACATCTCATTCATTCCATGATTCATCCTGAAGCCAAACAGGCTGCAGGTGCCACTGCGCATGCTCAGCAGGCTCATTCATATGCAAAAACATACCATTTTTGGCATGAAGTGGGCATGTAGAGGGCGGGATATGAGGCGGATTCAGCTGCGCAACTTTCCAGCTGGACTGTGATTTATAAAGAGAACCTTACGTGGAAGTCTGCTGCACGCGGTTTTATAGATCCGGATTTTTTTTTGCGCCCGCCATTTTCGGCTTTTGGGTGTACGTGCACTTTTAGTATGAATTCTACGCACTCCATTTTAAATGAGGCCCCTGGGCATTGCTCCCTCTACCAACCCCATGAGTTCCTGCACTGAGCTCAGGTCTCCTCCTTAACCTGAGGAGTGAGCAGGCCGCATCTTTTCACCAGACAGGGTGGGGCTTCTCCGGCCGGACGTAGCGCGTGGAAGGATCACGTTATTCTGGCTGGATCCCCCCCCACCCCGTCTGGCGCCCCGGTTGGCCGTAGAGCCCAGGACTGTTGCATGTTTTTGTGAGGGTAGCTCACATTGCTACCCAAAGGAACATGGGGAGAACATACAAACTCCACACAGAAAGGCCCTTCCACCAACCCCACCCAGGGTGTGGGCACTGAAGTCATGGGGGAACTAACACGCACTTCAGCACCCACAGCGTCCCCGGTGGGAATCGAACCCAGGACCTTCTTGCTGTGAGACGCCGTGCCCAGCGATTCTTCTGTTTTAAGTTACTTCTCCATGGAGGCAACAGAAACTGACCTGCTGATGTTCGCCTTGACCAATGATTGTCTGTGTTTGAAAAAAAATGATAATCTTCTTTAGTCATAACTACTTTATTGATTAAACTCATCAATGAATATTGCCCCCTACATTCTCCACTTCACCAGGATGGATGGGGATTCATTACTTCCACTGGTCTGATAAAGTTCCTGAATGGCTCAGCCAGCTGCTTTGTTCTGATTTACCTGCAGCCTGGCCAGGTTACGTTTGGTTGTACTGGACCAAATCACGGAGCAATAATCTACATTTGACAAGCCCGATGTGTGTATCACCTGTTTAATCAAATCATTAGGCAGAAACTTCCTGCAGTGTTTAATCACAGCTATATCTCTACCCATCTCTGCACTATTTGGTCAACTTGTCTATTCCAGGACATTTGACTCTCTACAACATCCCCTAATACCTTCACTTCTGTTACTTGCATAATGTGACGTTCTGAAGCCTAAATGTCAGTTTCTCTCTGTTTACAAGAAAACGTGAAGACAGAGGTTTTAAAAATCTCCACTTTGGCCGGAGTTTTCAGAAATGATGGTTTTTGGAGACTTTGAGCTTCGTTTTGGTGTAAACGAACGGCTAAAACTGATGAAAACAGCAGCGTTGTTGCTGCGTGTAAACGAGGCCTCAGACCTGGACAGGTTGGACTGACGGCTACAGGTGGAGCGTCAAAGTGATCGTCCTGACAGGAAGTGTCTTAGATCCTCCCGTGTGGGTTTAATTCAGAAATGTCCTTTAATCAAGCAGATCATTAGTTGTTCAAGCAAAGACTTTTCAAGTGCAAGCGATACAGAACCTGATGTTTAGTTTCACACAGACTTCAGAATCTGTTGAATTAGTCTGATAAATATACAGAATTCAATCATTCTTATCTTTAACTAAAAGTAAGATATTAACTAATAAACTCAGTTGTAACAGAATTATTAGGTAAATGACATATTACAAAAAGTAAAGTATCTTAGTATCTTCTGCTTTCAGAAAACACAATTTTAACTCTTTATAACATACAAGGATCATTATGATAAAAAGCTCAGGAATCCTGCATAAATGATATAAAACTGGACACATGATATAAAGTCCAGCAGTTCTCCACAGATCCATTCTGGTGTTAATAATTGTTGCTAGATCAGCTTCTGATCTCTAAACTGCTGCTTTGAACAATATTTGAACATCAACACTAATCAAAAGGATTGGTGTGTATGTTGGTGTTTTCATCTTAATCTAGTGTCAGACTTGGACCAGAAAAGCTCAGGATGTTCAGTAAAGGTGAACATGTCAGAGGAACAACCAGGAACCCACATCATGGATGTAACAAAACTGTAAAAGCTGTTTTATAAAGTCCAGATACGGTGGTGACCCACATGGACCTGATGACAACGTTGATATTTGAAGAAACACTTCTCTGATGAAACTGGAACATGTTTTACTTTCTGTTCAGGTTGAGGAGCTGCGGTCTGTCAGAGATCAGCTGTTCTTCTCTGGTCTCAGCTCTGAAGTCCAACCCCTCCCATCTGAAACTTCTGGACCTGAGTAAGAACAACCTGCATGATTCAGGAGTGAAACATCTGAGTGGATTTCTGGAGAGTCCAGACTGCAGACTGGAGACTCTGAGGTCAGACATGTTTTAGTTGTGTGTTCAGATGAATCTGATGTGAAAGTTGTGTTGACACTAACCTGCAGACATCAGGCTGATCTTCTACTGATCCACACTGACCATCTGACTGCTCTGAGTTCTTCTTCTCTGCTTTAGTTTCATCTTAAACTTCCTCTTCTGATTCATTACATAAAACTAAACATGTGAATGTGTCAGACAGGAACAAATGAAGAACCAGAGATGTGTCTGAACCTGGAATAAAACATCTGAACAAACATGAATTAACTTTACAGCTAATACGTTCAGAAATGTCATCCAGATGTTAATAAACTGAGAGAGTCTGACAGACAATAGTGGACAGACTGAATGTGTAGTCGTCCAATATATGAGTTATAGAGCTCATTTACTGAATAACTTCTTACTGTGGCTGAAATCAGTCAAACCAACGTTGGCTTCCTTTGACTAACATTTAATTTAATTTTAACGAAATACAAATTTACCAAATATAAAACTCTAAACATTGAAAAACATAATTGTCTGTGTTTTTAATATTATTCTTTAATATATCGGTTAAGATCATTTCATCCAGGTGACATCAACACATACGGTGCAACAAATAATGGCCCGGTTTCCCAGATCAGTTAAGTAGCTCTTAACAGCAAAAGACTTCTTTCAAACCTTCTTAAGGAGCCTGTGAAAGAAAAACGTGTTTCCCAGAGTCGCTCTTAGCTTAAGAATATCTTTCATTAAGAAGTAAATGAAAGATGCTGCTGACCCAGTCTTTACAACCATCTTAGTGAACAAAGACTCACAGATCCAGCCGCGTCAGGCAAATCAATATCACACCAAGCAATGAGATATTAAAACAATGCACCCCGCACAAATTTTGATCTATTTTATACTTTAGATTTATATTGTGTAGCATTCATTGGTGACAGCAACGGGGAAAAAAAAGAAAAATAAGGAATAAAAAGTGTGTTCCTTTATAATCTTTATGCATTACGCACAAATAAAACGATCATCGGACCGGAGCCTTTGATGAATCGTTCATTACAGTCTCAAATATAATGGTAGCATGTCGGTTTATAAGAATCTCTTTGCCCAGAAGAAAAAAGAGCGAAAACAACGACCCATAACTATTTTCTTCTCTTGAAAAAACACACCTGCACCGCGGCTTTAGGAGAAAAAGACACTACAGAGTCGGGATGCAGCATCAGAAGAGCAGGGAAATACGTGCAAGGCAGAAATAACGGCGTAACCGCCGTTTGGTAACGGTAATTGCGTGACTGAATTTAAAAAGTAATGCGTTAGAGTATTAGTTACTGCAAAACTAACGGCGTTCTGTAACCCGTTACTAAATAACGTTAGTCCCAACACTGGTCTCCACACCCGCTGCGTGTCTCCACACATCCGTAAATACAACGTTGATGAATGCAAAATTCTGCTTAATAGTGAAAACGGTCAAGCAGTTAAATAAACTTCAGAATATTTTTTTTAGGTGAAGGATTCTGTTTTACTAGTCAGGAGGATACAATGTGGTGCTATATGCTGAATGATCGTTAAGTTAATTTCTCCTTTCGTCCATCTTTCACATTTAATAAAAAGAATACATTTCCTCATTATTCTCTTACCAAGACTACTTCTTATTTAGTTGCAGTCTGGCTTTCATCATGAAAAAGGTCATTGAAATATATTTATCGTCTTAATTTTTCATTATAACGCACAGGCAGCAGGGAATTAGTGCGTTAGGTAGCAGTGCTGCGTGTGGAAATGCGCTGATAGTGATCGGTGATCGATTTGCCTGGCATCGATTGATTTGGTTTCAGAACCGGACAGCTCCTCCAAAGAATTTCTGAAAGAGCGGTCCTGAGAACGGTGTTAAGAAGTCATCTGGGAAACACCCGTATCTCAGGGTCCTCTCTTAGTTGAAACCTTCTTTGAACCTCTCTTAAATCCTTAAGAGAGGTCGGATCTGGGAAACCCGGCCAATGTCTTCTTATGGTTTCCAGTGTGTAAAACTAAATATAAATACATGTGTTGAACTAAGAAAACTGAAATAAAGCTGCTGTCTAGACCAGGGGTGTCAAACTCATTTCACATCGTGGGCCACATACGGCCTCCGTAGATGTCAAGTGGGCCGGACCATTAAAATGATACCATACATGCTTTATTATAGTATGTAAGTCGCAGTCTGGAGAATGGTTCCAGACTGAGACCAATTGGTCGCATTTTGCGACCTTTTCTGGAGGCCGTACAACATAGTTTTTTAACTAGGAACACCAGAGCGATTTACAAATCCACCCCTCTCCCTCATTTTCTTTCTCTTTTTTCATAATTTTGTGGAGCAAGTGTCTGCGTGTGAGTGTATGTGCCTGTCATGTGTCTGGATGCGCACTGTGAGGCGGGGGGCGGAGTTGGGGGGGGGGTGCCAGTAAACATAGAAACACGCAACATTTTTACTACGTGCAAGAGATTAGGGCTGGCAGGATTCACACCGTGAATTTCACACATTCACAACTGCATTGCTTTATTTTTTATTGCACTGTGCTAACTGGCCGTAGCAACACGGCGCGCCGTATTGAGCTGAACATTTGTCGGACGCCCTGCTTCTATTTTCTTCCTGTAGCTCGTGTTGAAAGCCGGTTGGAAGCGCTGTAGGAAGCAGTCATGATGAGGAACGGTTAATCCAGTTAGTTGAAATGAGAAGTTATGTCTATGATTCCTCCTCATTTCACTACAAAAACCTCAATAAAGTGGAGATATATTATATATATATATATATATATATATATATATATATATATATATATATATATATATATATATATATGTAAAGAAGAAACTAGCACATCTCCCGTAAACTTCATACATGAAACGCACATGTCACGAACCGGGCTGCATGGCCATGACAAAGAGGGAGACGCAACACAAGGAAAGTCAATCAAAAAGGGTTTTTATTAAATAATACCAAATAATAAAGCTAAAAGAAGAACCTTAATTAAATATGGCGTGTGTAGTCGGTAGATCAGTGGTGTAAGTGAGTGCATGCGGGAAACAATGTGGGTGTATGTGTGTAAGGTGTAAAACTAAAGCAAAACCAAACCACAAACAAAATGCTGCCTCAGGGATGAGAGAGAGGGGAGAAGTGAGCAGCCAGAGCTCTTTAAAGGCTCATTGAGCACAGGTGCTGCCACTTCCCTGATGACCCTCAGCCCCTCCCACTGCTACCTGCAAGGGAGAAGACCAGCCACAAGGCAGGAAGGCAAAGAGGGTCATCACACCCCCCCCCCCAAAAGACGAGGGTCCCAGGACCTCCGACCCCAAACAACAACACCTGCCTATAAGAAAAGAAAAAAAACACCATAAACCACATGCAGGCAATATTAAACTGGAGCCCGTGACAATGCATCTGCTACCACATTATCACGGCCTTTAATGCGTCGGATGTCCAGGTCGTAAGACTGGAGGAACAATGACCACCTAATTAGCCTTGAGTTGGGGCATCGCAGGGTGTGGAGAAAGGTAAGTGGATTGTGATCCGTATATACCACCACCGGTTTCATTCCAGACCCAACATAAATGGCAAAATGCTGCAAGGCCCAAATCAGAGCAAGTGTTTCCTTTTTGATGACCGAGTAATTCACCACATGTCGACCAAACTTTTTAGAAAAGAAACTGACCACTCTGTCAACTCCCTGCTCATCTGCCTGCATCAACACAGCCCCTGCCCCTACATGGCTTGCATCCACCTGTAGGACAAAAGGTCTGTCAAAACAGGGTGCAGCCAGCACTGGTGCTGCACACAGCACAGATACTTTACATTCTCAAAAGCCGCCTGGCACTTGAGTGACCACACAAACTGAGCCCTGGCCTTCAACAAATCAGTCAACGGTGCCACCACTGTAGAAAAATCCTTACAGAAACACCTGTAATACCCCACCATCCCAAGAAACCTCATGAGTTCCTTTTTGGTAGTAGGCTGTGGAAACTGCTGAACTGCCAACACCTTAGCTTGCACAGGAGCCACCTGCCCCTGCCCAACCACTCGACCCAGGTAAGTCACAGTTGCACAAGCAAATGCACACTTTGCCAAATTGATTGTGAGCTTTGCCTCTACCAACCGATCAAACAAAGCTCTTACCCGTTGCATGTGAGAAAACCAGGTATCACTGTAGACCACTAAATCATCCAGATAAACTGCACAACCAGCCAATCCAGCCACCACACGGTTCATCAACCGCTGAAAAGTTGCTGGCGCATTCCTCAACCCAAATGGCATCACATTATAGGAGTACAGCCCAGATGGTGTAATAAAAGCTGCCACTTCCTGTGCTCTTTGGGACAAGGGCACCTGCCAGTACCCCTTCAGCAGATCAAATTTGCTGACATACCTAGCAGCACCCGCCTTGTCTACACAATCCTCCATTCGAGGCAGCGGGAAGGAATCTGGCTTTGTCACCTTGTTAACTTTTCGGAAGTCAGAGCAAAACCTGGGCGTGTTGTCACTTTTAGGCACCAACAAACATGGAGAAGCCCAGCTTGACGAAGAAGGCACTGCAATGTCATTACCAACCATATACTCCACCTCAGCATCTAAATATTTACGCTTCTCAGGAGAAACTCTATAAAAATGCTGACGGATAGGCTGTGCATCACTCACATCAATATCGTGTTCAACCCAATCAGTACGGGAGGGCACGTCACCAAACAGAACAGGATACTTTAAAATCATCGCTTCAAACTCCAAAGCCTGCGCTGTTGGCAAATATCTAAACAGGCTCTTCAAGTTCTTGAGGGTCTCTGAATTTCTCAGCCGACCAGACAATAAACCCTCATCAGGCTCAAACACAGCCTCACCCCCACTCTCATCAGAAAATTCACCCACTGTGTCAGCAATCAAAACAGGACCCCCCCCCCATTGACTCCTGCTGGACAGCACTGGATGGACTAGCAGAGTGAGCATAGTAGGGTTTCAGCAGATCCACATGGAACAATTTTTCAGGCTTCCTACGTCCCGGAGTTGAAATCAAATAATTCTGGTCTGAGACCCGTTTAACCACTGTATATGGACCTGAAAACTTGGCCTGAAAGGGAGAACTAACCAGTGGACAAAGAGCCAACACACGATCCCCAATGCTAAACTCACGAACCTCAGCCCGACGATCGTACTTCCTTTTCATCTTAGTTTGCGACGTAGCTAACATTTGTTTTGCCAACTCTCCTGCAGAATACAGCCGGTGTTTAAAGCCATTTACATAGTCAATAAGGTTGGTGGGTGGGTCTGACCCCTTCCACCCATCCTTAAACACAGACAGGGGACCCCGCACCGAGTGGTCAAATATTAGATCGTTTGGGCTAAACCCTGTACTGTCTTGCACCACCTCCCGTGCAGCCAAAAGCAACCAGGGTAGCCCCTCCACGCAAAAGAGACTTGAGAGTTTGGTGGAAACGCTCCAGAGCCCCTTGACTCTGAGCATGATAAGCAGTCGACTGATTATGTCTGATCCCTAACAGTTTCAACACTTGGGCCATCAGATGTGAAGAAAAGTTAGATCCCTGGTCACTCTGGATGACTCTGGGGATGCCAAACACAGATATAAATTGTGTCAGAGCCTTAACCACAGACCTTGCAGTTATTGTCCGCAATGGATAAGCTGCCGGATATCTGGTGCTTTGACACATGACAGTCAGCAAGTACTGGCTACCTGACTTCGAACGAGGCAATGGTCCCACACAATCAATGATTAGGTACTCAAACGGTTGACTAACAGCTGGAATTGGCTGCAACGGATCTGGTTTAATGACCTGGTTCGGCTTACCAGTCAGCTGAAAAGTACCACAGTTCCTAATGTGCAGAGAAACATCCTTCAGCTGAGGCCAAAAGAAGTGGCGTAAAACAATGTCATAGGTTTTCCGGACCCCAAAATGTCCTGACTTATCATGAGCAAGACCCAACACATGGCTACGCAACTTAGATGGAACTACGACTTGAAAAATAGGGTCGCCAACAAAGTCCTCACCATGGGGCAACCACTTCCTGAGCAAAATACCATCCTGAATGAAGTAGCCACTGGCAACACTTTCCACCTCACTGGCAGACAAAACAGATTGAAATGCCTTTTCTAGTGATGGGTCAGCCCTCTGCTCACTCCTCAGGTCACTGTGAGACACAGATAAAAGGAAAATCAGGCAAACATGGCAAAGCAGTCTCCACCTCCCTTTCCTCCTCCTCCGACTCAGCCCGACTCATTGCCCGTGTAACCGCACATGCAGAAAACACTTCAGGGAAACACACAGAACTTTCATCAGGCTGTTCTGAACTCAAGGGAGAATTAGTGACAACTGGAGGCGGCGGCTCATGTGCCCAAGCCCGACAGCGAGCCAAATCGTTACCCAGAATTATATAAATTCCTTCAACTGGTAACGCTGGTCTCACCCCAATAGGCACTTCCCCCTGCACCAAGCCACAATCTAAAGTCATCCTATGCACTGGGACAGGCAACAACCCCATCCCCATCCCTCGCATAAGGATCCTATCTCCAGTGTCAGTCTTCTCTGAAAATGGCAAAACAGTTTCCACAACATAAGATTTAACAGCACCGGTATCTCTCAAGATCTTAACGGGAACCTTAGTGTCACTCCCAGTCTGTGTTACAAACCCATCAGAAACAAAAGGCCCATAAGAAACGCAAGGGTCCTCAACCACCCCGAATTCAGCCTGCCCATCTTGACACCGTCCAACATCCACAGAACCAGGAACACTTGCCGCCAGGGCAGCCGGCTTTACATGACCGCTTCCTGGGTGCTGCCTCTTACCCCTAAGCTGTGGGCAGTCTGACTTCCAGTGGCCTGGCTCCCGGCAGTAGTGACACAAATTCTCACCTCTTCCAGGTGTTCCCTGGGTCCCCTTACCCGAAGAACCCCCAGAGCGAACCGGCGATCCACCACCAACATTCTTATGCCCCACAGGCTCCCACACCGGGTCACTAAACCGGCTTTTATGAATGAGGACATACTCATCTGCCAGTTCCGCAGCCTCCGCCGCAGTCTTAACCTTACGCTCCGTAAGATGTGTGGCAACACGACTGGGCAGAGAGTTCTTAAATTGCTCCAAGACGATCAACTCGCGCAAACTCTCAAAGTTATCAACATCAGAGGACATACACCAACGATTGAAATGGGTAGTCAGTTCCCTCGCAAACTCCATATGCGACTGGTGAACCTTTTTCTCCCACGTCCGAAAACGCTGGCGATAGGCTTCTGGGACTAACTCATAGGCTTTTAACACAGCATCTTTGACTGACTTATAAGTCAGATTGTCATTACTTAAGGACGCATAAGCCTCCTGTGCCTTCCCAGACAACACACACTGCAACAGCAAAATTTGCTCAGAGTCTGACCAACCCCCTGCCTGTGCAATCCGCTCAAACAGAGAGAAAAAAACATCTGGATCCTTCTCATTGAAGTTTGGCACAAGCCGCAAATTCCTCACAACATCAGGAGCCCCAGAGCGTGAAGATAAACCACCCTCTCCGTGTAACACATCCCCAGCAAGCTTACCTTCTCTGACTAAATCCAACCTAGCAGTCTGTAGTGCTATGTTTGCCTGCTCTGTCCCACGCCGCAACCGTTCAATTTCAATTTGCTTCTCTACCTCCAGCCTATGTCTTTCCGTCCCATGTGATAACTGCAATAGCAACAGCTCTTTTTGCTGCTCAAAAGTCAAATTTCCTGCTGGAACTAAAAGTGGCTCCGCTGCTAGTGCCTGACCAAGTCCCTCCGTCTTTGCCTCCATCACCCCTTTCGCCACTAACCGCAGCTTAAGCGTAGCCTTCACACCGTCTTTACGTTTATCCCTAAGATCACCCAAACCAATTTCATACTCGTCTGCAATTTTCAACAGCTGCCCCTTAGTGCAACGATCCAGAAAACCCTCACTTGGGGCAGCAATAAATTCCTCTATCCCTGCCATTTTTCAAAAACAAAAGGGAAAAGGTTAACCCAAAAGTAATGAAACAAAAGGAGTTGGAGATCCCAGCCAAAAAGAACAAAAGAAGGGTCAGCACAGGGCCAGCCACGCAATGGGCCGTCGGACCACGCACTTTCCCCACTAAATAAGAAAAACCAAGGTAAACCTATAACCAAACAAAACCGATAACAGGACTACCGGCAATCTCCAGCTCAAACTAAAGAACAAAATTAACTTTCCTATTCAAAACTGCATCTCCCAAACACAGGGTACACTGGACATCACCATAGCTGATGCCATGCACTCAAATCCCCAAATCATTTAATTCAATTCAATTCAATTCAATTTTTTTTATATAGCGTCTAATACAACAGAGTTGTCTCTAGACGCTTTACAGAGACCCATACCCAGAACATGACCCCCGAGCAGTTATTACATTTAGGGCACCAAACAGCCTGAAACAACTCAAACCTTGGACGAGCCCCCACTTGTCACGAACCGGGCTGCACGGCCATGACAAAGAGGGAGACGCAACACAAGGAAAGTCAATCAAAAAGGGTTTTTATTAAATAATACCAAATAATAAAGCTAAAAGAAGAACCTTAATTAAATATGGCGTGTGTAGTCGGTAGATCAGTGGTGTAAGTGAGTGCATGCGGGAAACAATGTGGGTGTATGTGTGTAAGGTGTAAAACTAAAGCAAAACCAAACCACAAACAAAATGCTGCCTCAGGGATGAGAGAGAGGGGAGAAGTGAGCAGCCAGAGCTCTTTAAAGGCTCATTGAGCACAGGTGCTGCCACTTCTCTGATGACCCTCAGCCCCTCCCACTGCTACCTGCAAGGGAGAAGACCAGCCACAAGGCAGGAAGGCAAAGAGGGTCGTCACACACATACACATACAATACATACTGAACAATTATGGAATTCCACCATACTTTTATGTAGTGAAGCTGCTGACTAACATTACATTGCACATGTTTTTAATCACCACAGTAAGGATTCATATTCACAGAGCTGTATTCTTTCAATGCAAACAGTATCTAAGTCAGCTTTTTAAAGGCGTTATTCTAGTCTGGACTTGTTTTTGTTCCTGATATTTGGCATCTTTTGGCCTGTACAAGTGCATCAATACCAGGTGTCATGTCCTGACTAGCTGTTACTTTCAGAATGTCATTTAAGTGCTTGTTTGTGAGCCTTGAACGCAGTTTTGTTTTATTGATATTCATCACAGAGAAATTTTGTTCACAAAGGTAGGTTGTCCCAAACATGCACCAACATTTTAGCAGCCAAGGCTGTTAATTTGGGGTACCCTGGTAGTAGATACTGATACAATTTGTCCAGGCCTACGGAGGCAAATTTGCCCTTCAAATCTGCATCACATTGTAAATCAATAATTTCTAGCTGGATTTCGACTGCAGATCAGAAGCTTTAACTGTGAAAGAAAAACTGAAAATTCTGTCTCAAGTTCACCAAATACCTGAAAACGTTTCTCAAACTCACACAGTAATCCTGCAATCTTGTCTTTGTACCGTTTCACGTCCGCCTCAGGTCTGGTCACACACACATCTCTCAGACAGGGGAAATGAGCAGGGTCGCCACCTGCCAGTTTCAACTTAAATGCATGTATGTTGTCAGAAAACTGTGTGAAAACTTTTTTGTGGCCTTGCAACATGTTCAGGTTCAGGTTGTTCAAGTGTTCAGTAATATCCACCAAAAATGCAAGGTCCTTTAGCCTTTCCTGAGATTGTAATTCCAACTCCAGTTTTCCTTTTTCCTTCATGAACTGTCCGATTTCCTCTCGTAAATCAAATAAATGCCTCAGCACAGCGTCTCTGCCTAACCATCTCACCTCAGTGTGGTATGGAAGGCTGTGGGTAATGTTGCTGTCACTGAGAAGCTTGTCAAACTGACGATGGTTCAGACCTCTGGATCGAATTAAATTTACAGTGCGAACAACCACCTCCATGACGTGGTCCATTTTCAAGGACTTGCAGCACAATGCCTCCTGGTGCAAAATACAGTGAAACGTCCAGAAACGATCTCCTCTATTAAGGGCTTGTACTTTCTCTCTGAACTTTGTCGCAAGACCTGCTTTCCTTTCGCCATGGATGGTGCGCCGTCTGTAGCCAGGCTGGCAGCGCGGGACCAGTCAACCCCGACTCTGTCCAGCGCAGCAACGACAGAGCCGAAAATGTCCTCGGCTGTTGTGGTGTCCATCATTGGCACCAACTCAAGAAACTCTTCAGTAACAGTCAATGTCTCATCAACTCCACGAATAAATATGGCCAGTTGTGCCACGTCTGTGATGTCAGTGCTCTCGTCAATTGAGGAACATGTTTTATTCTTTGTTCAGGTTGTTGAACTGCAGTTTGTCAGAGATCAGCTGTTCTTCTCTGGGCTCAGCTCTGAAGTCCAACCCCTCCCATCTGAAACATCTGGACCTGAGTGGGAACCAGAACCTGCGTGATTCAGGAGTGAAACATCTGTGTGGATTTCTGGAGAGTCCAGACTGCAGACTGGAGACTCTGAGGTCAGACATGTTTTAGTTGTGTGTTCAGATGAATCTGATGTGAAAGTTGTGTTGACACTAACCTGCAGACATCAGGCTGATCTTCTACTGATCCACACTGACCATCTGACTGCTCTGAGTTCTTCTTCTCTGCTTTAGTTTCATCTTAAACTTCCTCTTCTGATTCATTACATAAAACTAAACATGTGAATGTGTCAGACAGGAACAAATGAAGAACCGGAGATGTGTCTGAACCTGGAATAAAACATCTGAACAAACATGAATTAACTTTACAGCTAATACGTTCAGAAATGTCATCCAGATGTTAATAAACTGAGAGAGTCTGACAGACAATAGTGGACAGACTGAATGTGTAGTCGTCCAATATATGAGTTATAGAGCTCATTTACTAAATAACTTCTTACTGTGGATGAAATCAGTCAAACCAACGTTGGCTTCCTTTGACTACCATTCAATTTCACATTAACAAATACAAGTTTACCAGATATAAAACTCTAAACCTGGAAAAACAAATTTTTCTATCTTTTTAATATTATTCCTCAATATGTCTGTTAAGATCATTTCATCCAGGTGACATCACGACATAAGGTGCAACAAATAATGTTTTTTTTATGATTTTCAGTGTGTAAAACTAAATATTAATACATGTGTGTTGAAGTTAGTAAAGTGAAATAAAGCTGCTGTCTAGACGATGAGTTTCCTTCATCAGCAACAAAACATCCAACAAGAACATCAGAAACTTTGTGTTGAAACTATGTCGTCACTCAATCAACTTTTTCAGAGAAAATGTTTGAAAAAACTCCTAAACAGACAGATATGTACTGATTGATGAAGAAATGTCTCCTTAAAAACATGGAAATGATGAATATTGTTCATTTATTCATCGTTTATGGAATAAAACATTTTAACAAGTTCAAATTTTTACATCAAAACTCAGGTTCAATAAACTTTTACCTTCATTTAATATTTACATGGAAAGACTGATATTTGAATTCAAATTACATCAAAACTGTTTCTGCCATTAAAAACTACATTAAACGCTGGAGCATCAATTAGTTTCCATATTTTGACGAGTATTTGGTTGTAGTTTCCCTGTAAGGGTTCAGATTTGTACGTTTTTGTACCATCATGCATCTGTTCTTGATGAATCAAATGTATTAATCAGACAAAAGTTTTCTGCACCAGTTCCAGATCCATCACTGTCATCAAGTCAATGATACTGAAGAGAAATATACGCAGACTATTGATCACATGTGTGACATCAATATGAACATCAGCCTTCATAAAGTCCATCACCTTTCTAATTCTCATCTGTATGGAGCATGTCAAATGATGAAGATGATGTTGAATTGTAATTTACCTGTAAAATGATGAAGATGATGCTGAATTGTAATGTATCTTTTATTCTTTATTCAGATTGGCGAGGTGCAGGTTGTCAAAGATCAGCTGTTCTTCTCTGGTCTCAGCTCTAAAGTCCGACCCCTCCCATCTGGAACATCTGGACCTGAGTCTGAACCACCTGAAGGCTGCAGATGTGAAGCAGCTTTCTGATCTGGTGGAGAGTCCCGACTACAAGCTGCAGGATCTCAGGTCAGTGGAAGTTGCACTCTGTTCTGCTGCTTCCAGCAGTTTTCTACTAAAACCAGTTGGTATCAAATATCAGTGTTTCTAGTGAAGCTGCAGCTTCTCAGCAGCTGCTTTCCTCATGAAGCTGTGAGAGGAGGATGATGACAGGAGGGATCTCTGCTGCTCTCTTCTTTCTTCTTCCCTCTACAGCTGATGGAGGGATCTCTGCAAACACTCCTTTATCTGCTCTCTTCTTTTTTCTTCCCTCTACAGGTGGAGATGATGAGAGTGTTCAGGACGGATGTGTCATGTCCTGATCGTCCTCAGAGTTGAAGCAGAACCAGTTTGTGTGGACAGACTCTGACTGGACCGTGATGAAGATGAAGATGAAGATGTACATAGTTTCAGCTCAGTTTGTTTCTGACTTCCAGCGTTTTACAAACTTCTCAGATATTCACGTATTTCAGTGGCAGCCGGTGTATTTTTCTCCAGGGGGGTTTATACCAAACTCCAAAATAGAAAAGCAGGCAAATGATGTACTAAAGTATCACATCTGTATTTGAATAAATGAAATCATGAAGAGCTGCTACAGAGCCACAGTCTCTGAGAAGTTTCCTGAAGATTATTCCCCATGAAGAGCTGCTTCAGTTTAGGGCCAGTTTTCAACGTGCTCTTGTTCAGCGTTAGTGTTTAGCGTTTAGGGTTAGGGTTTATGGTTAGGGTTAGGGTTTAGGGTTAGGGTTTAGGGTTAGGGTTTAGGGTTAGGGTTAGGGTTTATGGTTAGGGTTAGCATTTAGGGTTAGGGTTTAGGGTTAGGTTAGGGTTAGGGTGAAAAAGAACAAGGATAAACCTCCATGGTGTTCAGTGGGATTAGGGTTAGGGTTTAGGGTTAGCATTTAGGATTAGGGTTTAGGGTTTTGTTTTAGGGTTAGGGTTTAGAGTTTAGGGTTAGGGTTAACAAGAACAAGGATAAACCCCCATGGTGTTCAGTAGGGTTAGGGTTTAGCGTTAGGGTGAACAAGAACAAGAATAATCCTCCATGGTGTTCAGTGCGGCTTCAGGGTTGTTGCTGGAATCTGTCTCTGTGAAGGAGAACCGTGTCTCAAACCTAAAACACCAATGCATCAATTTAATAGAATACAGTGATATAAGGGGTATAAGTTAGATTTACAGTATGTTTGAGCCATATATGAACAAAGTGATTATATAATTTAGATTTTGTAATATTTGAATTAACTGTATTTTGAGTAATTCGTTGTTTTTAATATCAGTCCACAAGGTGCTTGCTTAATATTAATAATGACTGCAACTTTCTCATTGCTTACGAATAAATCACGTGATGTTCGTGTATTTTGTTTTGTGAAGCTATGGAACCGAGGGAGCAGACTAGTTTTGACCGTGTTTGCATGAGAATGTTATTTTGTCGTATTATCACACAGTTTTTGTTTTTTGTAATTGAATGAAAGGTTTTTCAGTAAACTTTTGAAATAAGAACACGGACTGTGATGTTTCATTGAAGTACAGTTCAGCTCCATACCTGGGAAATATAGCTTAGTGTGCTTTACCAGACACTTGCACAGTAAATATGAGGTAATATATAAATTTTTTTTGTATTTTTATAAAATATTTTTTGTTGGTAAAGTGAAATTGAAAGTGTAAACTTTCACATAATTTAATTTCATTGTCCAAACACCTCTGGACCTGACGGTACCTGTGGTCAACAAGTGAAGCTGGAGCTGGAAATGATTCTCACCACAGCGATGAGCTGCACCAACTGAAGAAGTTAAAGGTCTCACAAACATCCAGGAAGATCAGTTTAATTCAAATAGTTGATCTGAAGAATTTTAAACAACTTGATGTAGGAAGTGTAAACATGGATAGGATGGAGACCAGTTGGAGTTTTACACTTGATAAGCACAACATGAATATAGTTTATGAATCAGAAAGATGACTAATTGTACAGTAAATTGTAGGAAACTGTTTTATTGTCAGTGATTCCCCGACAGGTTCAGGTCTGAGAGGCGTTTGGAAGTCTGGCTTTTGTACCGTGCTGTTTTTGGTATCTGTGGATAACAGTTTTTATTGCTGATGCTTTTAGGTTTGGATAAGCAAATAGGAGCAATTAGGTTTTACATAATTGTTTCACAATTTACAGCTAATGACACGGTTACCAAAACTGCTATCTACTTAAGAAGCAAAAGTGACAACAGCTAGTAATTAAACAGCAGACAAAAGACTTTTCCCTGTCTGCAAATATGTTAAATTCTGCTATAAAGTTGTACATTTAAGCACGGAGGTCATTGTAGATCTGACTCACTGTTGGATCCAGACCCAAGTGGTCACTTCAGGAACTGCACATACTGCTACTCCCCATTGGCTTCAGTTTACCGAGCTGACTAGAGTTCATAGACTTTAGAAAAACCTGGAGGGAGCATTAAGTCACGTGATCCTCTGGTGTATGAAGAGCAGTTTTAACGCCACTTTTTCTTTATACGTAGCACAGCCATGATGCCAATCAGAATTAGATTTGGCTACAAGCTCCTTCAGCTGGAATATCTGCAGGAGAAGTGATAACGGCCAGCCATTGGCTGAGCTGGCTGTCACTCAGTCATAATAGAAATACTTTAGTGTCATCCTTTCTCAGCTACTGAAAGGGCGGCGCCTACCCATGGCTGTAGCCTTGGGTCTTTTCTGTATTTTTAATGTTATTACTTAATATATCTGTTAAGATCAGCAGCAAACAAAGCTGCATTAAAACGTCCAGGAGAAAGCAGATCCGTATGAACAGAGGTCTTTACTGCCCCCTGGTGGTCAGACCTCAGTACAACATCAGAGAAACTACAAGCGTCTCCTGGACATTTAACACTCGTGTCTGCAACGTGTCTGTCGTCCGAGAAAAACGAATTCAATTATTCATTCAGGTTTTCTCCTCCCCATAGAGACCACATTAACATTTTAATGAACAAAAAGCAAAGATAATCAATCAAAATATTTATAATTTTCATTTATTTTCAAAATCTGACTCCAAACATAACAAACCCCAGTCAGACAATGGAAGAGTACTGACGTTTATTAAAGGCCTTTATTTATGTTCATCATCCTTATCTTTGAACACAAATGTACCTTTCCTTCATGAAACACCATAAGAGCTAGATAAGAAAGAGAAATAAAAATACAATGAGATACGAAGAAACACAACCGTTATGCTAAGTTCATTTAAACACTTTAAACACGGTAAAGTAAACAAAATGTCCCACCAATCCATATAAAACACATTCATCACAGACTTTAGTGTCAGAGTCCCATCTGAGCTTCAGAGACATCAGTACACCAACTTTCTAATGTACCAACCTCACTTCCGTCAAGAGAGCGCCAAAATAAAAGCATGTAGTTTCATAAATGGGCAAAACAAAATAAAGGCATACTGGTAGAGGAGGATTAAGGTAGTCATGGGCCCTAGGATATTTATTCTCCAGGGCCCCCCTTATGCATCATGTTCTCCCAGAAAAAAAGGAATTTCGTGCCATGTGTAACAGTGCACAAGGCAGTAGCACTCATTTACTATAACAGCCTTTAGTTGTAACAAAAATACTACAGAAAGCCATTTAAAGTACATCTGCAAGCTTAACAAGCGTTAAGCTTTCTGAAGAAGACACATCTGCTGCAGCAGCACAGACCACCCTGTTCTATAGTGTGGTGGACATTTTATAAATAGCACAAAGTAAAATACTGGGGCCTCATTTAAAATGGACTGCGTAGAATTCATACTAAAAGTGCACGTACGCTCAAAAGCCGAAAATGCCGGGGCGCAAAAAAAAATCCGGATCAATAAAACCATGTGCACGCAGACTTGCACGCAACGTTCCTTTATGAATCACAGACCTGCGCAGCTGAATCCGCCTCTAATCCCGCCCTCTACACGCCCATAAATGCATATGGATGAGCCTACTGAGCATGCGCAGTGGCTTCCTGCAGCCTGTTTGTGCGTCAGAGTGAATGAGAGGTAGCAGCCACCGTGACACTGACTTTCACGGAGACTAAGATGTTGTAGATGATGTGGAGGACAGGAAAACCACATTATTTGGTGGTCACAGTAAAAGTTAGAATAACTATATAAATAGTATAACAATAAAATAAAGCGAGTGAGTGGCAGCACGCCGTTGCTGCGCTAAACGCCGTGAGTTCCCCGGCGCAACAGGGGGGACATGTCCCCCCGTCTTTTCAAAATCATGTTTTTTTTCCCCTTACTTTTTACAGTTTAAAAACTAACGGTAGGCTCAGCCTTAAATTGCAAATTATCAAGTACTGTATGAAAGCGATACGAAAACGGCCCCGCAGCCCCGCTTCACCCCCCGCTCCCCCTCTTCCCCCCCGTCTCCCCTCAGAGCTGCTCAGGGCGGGTTTACGGTTCTGCGTTACATCAACGCAGAGCCTACGGCGTAGGTGCGCGTCGCTGCGTACCCTACGCCGTAGACTCTGCGTCGTTTTAACGCGGGACCCTAATTTAGGCACCATACACCTGCACGTAAAACTCATATATATGAAAAAAAATCTGAGTCTCTTTAGGGAAGAAATGAGGGGCTCCGTGGGGCTCCCTAAACGCAGCCCCTCATTTGTTCTGTCCTAAAGCGGTGGGTGAAGAAGAGGCTGCAGCTCCAGCAGCAGCAGAGTCCTGACTGACAGCTTCACACACAGAGGACACGATCAGCGCTATTTTATTTTATCTTATTATTTTATTATTATAAGTCTGATATATGTTGTGATGTGTGATGACATTATTAAGAGTATGACATGAATCTGACTTCATTTCACCACCTCACAGCCTGCGTCGCCAGTTCCCCGTGTCTTAAGTAAATTCTTACGGGAGGGTCCTAGTTGCCGTAAAGATAAGCAGATTTTTCGGTTAGTTTTTTCTTTTTAGATCCGAGGATTTGCGTAGATGGTGGCTTCCGCAACTTTCAGGCGCTTTTTCTGCGCAAGCAAGCTTTATAGATGAGGCCCCTGATCCTTAACAAAACTACAACCCCAGTGAGCTCGAGATTACCAAAGTTTATTTTAACTGGTGCACCAGGAGAGTCGATGTGCACCCTGCAGGCTGGACGGTGAGTCTGAGGTTGTGTTGTCTGACTTCTTTATATAGGAATGGGTCAGACCTGACAGATCATTGGATGAAACCAGTGTGGTGGCAAAAATTGTTGTTCAAAAAGAATGTCAGGACACCTCAGCTGTCTTTCGAAGATTTAATGAAAAGAGGACAAACATTCAATTGAACGGAGCCAAACAGTCCAACCGGTCACATGAACCGACAGTCCTGAGTGCGCTGAAGAAGATTATAGACAGGTTATTTTATACTCGGGAGCTGGAAAAGACAAAACATCACCCATCACCCTGGCAACCATGCCAGGGTCTGTGTCAAAGGAACATGACCTTGGCATAGGAATGAAAACAGGCAACAGACAGTGTTATACCAAAATTTTCCATTACATTCCACCCCTTTTAGCATTTTTATGCTAAACCATAATAAAATAGGAAATTTTGCAATAACCTATCCCGCGACCAATATGCTCTGTCGCGCACCAGCCAAACGCTAGCACACCCCTTCTCCAACGCGGGAGTTACAGAAACCCCGACAGAGGATCTAAGTCACGGGTACAGAAGAGCCAAAACCTCTCCCTTCACTAGACAAAGGGGAGAGTCAAAAGACTCAATCTGTCTAGCTACCCTATCATAGATAAGGAAGGAAAAAACCCCAGTAGGGGAAAAACCCATCATGGAATATAAACTAATCTACTTCAAACAATACCAAAACAAATCACATTCAGCACAATCATCCATGAAGGGAGAAGGAGAAGAGAAAAAATCAAAGGCACTGTGTGACTATGCAGTTCAAGGATAAAATGAGATAGCATGTAAAATAATAATAATAATAATAATCAAAAAATGACAAAATTCTCCACCTGTCCTGGCAAAACCCTCCAAGTTTTAACCCACCGTACCACGGGGCTAATGCTTGATTCCCTCACAACCTGTCAACAGGACATAACAGCTCATAATCAGTTCAAAACAGTATAAATGAGAAAGAAAAAAAACATCATCAACCTGAGGAAGGATTAATGCAGAATATAATTCAAAATAGCTCTTCTTCCTCCATGGAAGGAGGAACCCACTCATCATTGTGGTCCATCTCCTGGGCAAACCGTCCAGGTGCGGTGGGAATGGCAGAAGCTACTAGTTTCTTCACCCATGGCACAATAAAACACAGAAAAACACACAAACCCAAAAGAATAGTCAGTTCAGGGGCAGAGAGGTTGAACAGTGCAACAGTTTCCCACCCTGAAATGGAAAACCAGGACCTCCTCTGCAAATGCAACAATTCATTCAGGTGTCCGACAACATGTGTCACATCGATCTCGTTGCTCAGCTGCCTCGTCACAGTGGTCATGGTACGGAACCATATGTTGTCCTGTAGCTGCAACGCCGTGTCGGTTGTGTTGGTCGTGTAAACAGCAGCCCTTCTCACCAGTCAATGAGGGGTAGGTGCCGCCTCAGAATCCTGGTCAGGGGGAGGTGAGATTGTCGTGCAGTTGGTCTGTGACGTGTGATCGTGCAGGCTCTCCAACAGCAGCAGAAGCAACCTCACCCCTATGGAGACGACCAGCAGGACGCTGGTCGCCACCCTTAGGCCGCATCCGAACTGCCTAAGGGGATGGTACGGCCGTGGCCTCTCGATCAGGTGCATGGCGTGCGCGTGGATCAGGAACCCGTCGGCAGTGGCTGGCGTGGATCCACGTGGTACGTCTCTCTGCAACCTCGACTGCTGTCTCCGTCACCAGAAGCACTTGGAACGGTCTGTTCCACCTCCGAGCTTTCCAGTGTTTACGTCTGAAGTCTTTGACCACGATGTAGTCTCCACTCCGAGGTCATGGAGTTTCGTCTCTGCCGGTCTGGGGAGGGCCGCCTTAACCTGCTTGTTAATATCAGACAAAACAGACGACAAGGTTGCACAATATCGTAACATTTCGTCTTCACAAAGGCCAGTTTCTTGCTGCTGCCTCTTAAACGGGCCCAATCCCTGTTTAAAGGTCTCTTGAAACAGGATTTCAAAGGGGCTCAGGCCATTTTTGCTTCTCTGGCGCGCCACATTAGCACCACATTAAGCTGGGTGGTAGGAGCAATGTTGTCTTATATCTATGCCCATGTACTCACCGACCTGTTTCAGTGCCGCGCTCACAAACGGAGCGCCATTGTCTGACCTGATTTTTCGCCAGAATCCCCCGGGAATCCCTGGGAATTATCAGGTGCATCAAAGCCTTGGTCACTGCGGCGGAGTCCTGTCTTGTTGTGGGAAAAGCTTCAATCCATTTAGAAAACATGCAAATGATAACCAAAACAAACTTTTTGCCTTCACTGGGTGTAAGTTCAATGAAATCCATCTGCAAATGTTGAAACGTCTGTCTGGTGGGGGCGAGTTGTGTCTTCATATTCACTCCTATTGCGTATTTCACTCACCATCCCCCACCCCTTGACACATGAAACCGTGTGTCAATTAAGCAAAGTGAGGGAAAAAATTCTTGGGGAGACATGGCCGGCCGACGGGCCCCATTCACACCCTGTTAATTACCCTGCAGTCCATATCCTTCCAGGACCATATTTCAGTGTGCAAAGCCCTTAGTTACAATTCACCAATCTCAACCGAGGTCACAGCCGAGGACGGAAGTAGCAGGGAGACAGATCGTACTTTGAGAGACAAGGGTTGTTTGGACGCAGTATCTTTTGCAGCTGCGTCAGCTTGAACATTTCATTGAGAGATAAAATCAGATTGTTAGTGCGATCATCACATTTACACACAGCAATTTGTGTAGGCAGGAACATTGTATCCACGTGATGCGCTATGGGTCTACCTGTGGAAAAATAAAAAAACGTATCGGGGACAAAAGCCCCAAAAGCAAAACCTGCAATGTTAACTCACGTAGCAGGAGCCCTGGAAGCAGAACCAACAACAAAAAAGATCAAAGTCAGCATTGTCAATTGCAACCTCACTCAAATTCAGGTCTTGGGGAACAAAGACAACATCATTACAACAGCATCATCACTCAAATTCAGGTCTTGGGGAACAAATGGATGTTAGCGTTGCGAGTGGTTCTCCATCATCCGCTGTTGGCAAAAGGGTAAGGGTTAAGAACTTGCTGTAGCACTTGAAGTCATGTAACCCCCCTTTCCGTCCACAGTCTGGACGAAAAGTCGTGAACAGTCAGGCAGTCCAGGTAGTTGAGGCGTCTGTAACGTCAGTTTCAGGTCAGTGAAGGCGTCGTCAGCCTCGTCAGTCCAGGTACCAGGGTCTGATGCTTGTAGGCCTTCTCCATGGGCAATTGCTGCCAATGGTGCCTCAATTTCCGCATAATGCGAGACCCACTGTCGACAATACCTGGTGGAGCCCAAAATTGACATAATTTGTTTCTTAATGACCAGTTCTGGCGTTTCTCCTTTTGAATGGCCGTAATTCTGCCAGGTGAGAGGGATCTGCCCTCCCCCGAAATGACATGACCCAGAAACGCAACCCTTGTGGCAACAAACTGCAGTTCGGACAGGCCGGCTTGATGCCCCTGTTCAGCCAAAATGGTTCAACAGGTCCAGGGAAGCTTTAACGCACACGTCTCAGGACCCACTCGCAACCAAGATAACAACAACATACTGCAATAAGTACTTCCAAACTGCCCCTCAGAGCCAATGACAGTAGGCTCATGAACACTATATGGGTCAACGACATGGCATGCATATTTTGGTGTCCGGGTGCATTATTTCCCTTTAAAATAATTTTAATCAATTTATGACATATATCACTTTATTCTATAAAACCTATTTAGTTTGAATACCTTCCAGGTACATTCAGATAATATATGTTACTTTACATTTCGGCATCTCAAACCCCCAAAATGTCAAATGGTACAACCAATGTAAAACTAGGAAAATGTGATTTTATCATAAAACTCTCCATTCTATTTAAAAATGATAAGTATGAACTTGACAGCCAAGGTAGCCAATACAGGTGTCCAAGTAGAAGCCCGTCTAATTTAAAATTAGCTGTAAAAGTCAGGTGGCACAACTGATGTCAGGTGGTGCGACCACATAAAACATTCATTTAAACCAATAAATAATAGGTTAAAGTGAACGAATGGTTGACAACTATGATGTGAATAGATATTGTATTAAATGCATTCATTTGTATATTTGTATAATTATTATTCCGTCTTTAAATGTAAAATTGGACGCTAAAGATACTAAATACCTGGCCACTGGAATGCAATAATCTTAAAATATTGTAGATACAACAGAGTTCTTTTAAAAATACCTTCTGCGGAAGCCTTATTTGTCATTGACCCATATCCAAAAAAAAACACAGGGCACTCATTTTACGGGACGAAACCCACTCCTGACGAAACCGTCAATCAACAGTATGTGACTTCACGACAGACAAAATAAAGGAAAATGATTGATATGTAACATGCTTTTCACAATCATACACAGCTCAACGGCAAGAATCCAATTTCCATACAACAAAAACCAGGGGCAATTTGGGGGTTGCCCTATAGATGTAGGTTTAAAAACACTAAAATACCTTTGTTTGAAGCTTTCACATACATTTCAAATGTTTGGAAAATGGCCAAAAATATCTTTATTTTAAGTATTTCAAAAATGGGCTACTCAAAGGCCTTATACGTCCTTGACCCACAATCCGGTTCAAATACAGTATCACAAAAGTAACCTGCAACCATTCAAACGGTAAATCAACCCAATTCTGACAATTCCACATCATCAATTCCCCACACAGGGAAAAGAACGAGTAAAAAACTATTTTACTTGTATCAATTTAACAAAAAAAATGTCAACAGAAAGGAAAATGAGATAACATCCCTCTCCCATCCACCCAGCCTCACGTGAACGCTCCCTGCGTGAACGCGCAGCCAGACAAGCAACACAGAGCTTACACACACCCACGCGTTTACACACGCACACACAGAGCGCAGGCACATCAGCAGGTAATGCTGAATTTCACATACATTTCACAATCCCAACATCTAAGTTTCTCTGGCAATTTAAATCCCTAGCTAAAAAAGGGGGGGTCCCAGACCCCCGAAGGTCCCTGACCTTCAACTCAACCCCCTCAGTGGGACCCAAACCCACTTTAATGCATTTACAGGAATCCCCAATTCAATAAACAGTTTCAGTCATGAACACTAGACAAAAAACATTGGGCCATTAGCCAAAACAGGCAAACAAAAATTCCCATTCCACTAGATCCATCGAGAGGAGTGTCTCTTACATCAGCTACCCCTCCTCCTTGCTGGTCACCGGGTCTCCCAGTCTCCTGCTGGTCACCACGGCTGCCCGACCCCAGGTCGAGCCGACCCCACACAAGTGAAAGTATAACATATTACCATCAAAACAAACGTGTAACAGTTTACCATCAAAACAACAGTGTAACATTTTACCATCAAAACAAACGTGTAACATTTTACCATCAAAACAAACGTGTAACAGTTTACCATCAAAACAACAGTGTAACATTTTACCATCAAAACAAACGTGTAACATTTTACCACCAAAACAAACGTGTAACAGTTTACCATCAAAACAACAGCAAACAAAATTGACTGTTAGGATGGACTGGAATGCTGAGGAAAAATAAATAAAACTACCGGAACCTGAGAGAAAATAGCGTGTGAATTCAGGTCGAATCCATTTAACTTCTAGTCCATTTATATCACTTCATCTGATTTGTACCTCATTTTTAATTAACCGGGAATGAGGCGTTCCAGTCTGGCATGTGATGCAAGAGTTTTCCTGCTGTAGAATAAACAAAAAGTATAAACCAGCCCCTGCAACATTGTTCTAACAGCCGAAAGTATTATAATGAAGCCTTTAACTCACTAACAGTTCGGCATGAGCAAAATTACCGATACTTATTTAATTTTACAATTGTTTTCACGTAACTTGAAGTTCTTTATTTATCAATAACCACGTCTGAGAAGATACTAATCACGGGAAAGCAGCTACAACAGCATTGGGGTGCGTACCCACACGTCAAGAATAACCCCTCCTGACACAATACTCAATTCCAACGTCTATTAATAAATTACGTTATAATCTTAAATCATAATCTAATCTTAAACAGACGTGCTGATTTCCCTTCCCTTCGGACATTAAACATAAAATCCAGACCTATTAAATGGAAAACAAGGTTCTTGTGTGTATGTGTATTTAGTATTCAGGTGCTCACGTGTTCTGCAGACTTCACAGCCGGCCTCCGCGTGTCCACCGGACACCTCACCGGCTCTCCTCGCCACCCCTAGACAGTCCGGCCCCCCTTTTCGCGCGGCCCTTCACTGTGTTCTGCCCCCCCGTTGCACTCTTTCAGCCTTTTGCAGCAATAGTCTCACAATTTTCCTGGCGAAACGCAGGCTTTCTGCCAGTCAAAAATGTCCTTGAGACAGCCAGTCTTCCCAGCACTTTTCCTCATCTCTCCGATGGGTGAAACGGGTGAAGATGGGGGAGGGGTGCTCCCACGGGTGGGGTTGGGGGCAGTGGGGGGCAAACGGACGCAGCTGGTTGAAGTCCAGGCGCTGGTGAGCTCTGCCTGAGGTCCCGGCGCTAGTTGGGGGGGCGGGTGGTGCGGGGGACGCAGAGTCCAGACCGGGTCCAGCTTCACACACTGGGGCACAGTCTGTTTGGGTGTCTGCCTCAGTTATCAGAGTGATAACTGGTCTAACCTGCAAAGCCTCCAGCTGCTTAACGCTCAGGCTTCCTATTTCTTGTGTTTTCTTTATCTTGGGAATTTAAGTTGTCTGACCCACAGTTCCGACAAAGGTTGTGAGTTCTATTCTTTTCCATAATTAACTATCATATATCTCACATTTAGTGCTGAAAATTCTGGTCCTTCGGAAAAATTACTCCCAGAAGGCTTGTTGAAAAACTGGCCTCCACAACTGATTATTTGATCCTCTCAGACGTGTTGTAAGTCTAAATTTTCAGAAGGAGAGAAAAAAAAAACACAATGGCTAACCAAGGTCTTCCGCTTACCAGGGTTTGTGACGTCACAACAGCCGGAAACACTCGCGCAGCTCTCTGACGGAGATAGTTGGATCAAAAATATATTAGAAAAAATCACGGTTCAGATTTGACTGGAGTCCTGCATCTTTTAAATCCTACAGAAGAGTAGTACTTCGGATTACCCGTTTGCTTCCAAATGCTGCATCTTTTAAATCCTACCAGGTATACTTCGGATTAGCCACTTTACTCGAACCGGATTCTAGACGCAGAAGCGGGGGAAAAACCCACGACTTAATCAACAGGAAAACATTCCAACTCCAATTATTTCTCAAAATTATTTGTTATCCTCCAGACAGTCAAGATTGTAAGCCAGACATTAACAGACAGCTCAGAGCACAAACACAAATCCTCCAGCTCCTCCTAGAATCGGATTAGGCATTCCAGGCCGCCCCCAGACCCCGTCTGGCCCACTCGGATTCCCCGAATCCAGAGCCCTCAAGTCCTCCTGACTTGAAGTAGTCTTCCACTCTCAAACCACGGCTACAGAAGCACTCGTGATCCGTCACGTCTGGCGACCTACAGATGATGTTGCACCGAAAAGCGGGTCTTTTCCTCTCGCAAACTGAGTGGGGTCCCAATGGATCCCAGATCCTCGGCCAATTGCCCGATTCACTAACTCCTAGGTCAGTAATAAACAGCCCAGGTACTCAGACCCCAGCTGGACCAGCACAGGGGCTTTTCCTCTCGCAAACTGAATGGGGTGCCAGTGACAAACAGCCCAGGTACTCAGACCCCGGCTTAGACAGCCCAGGGGTCCTTTCCTCTCGCAAACTGAATGGTCCCAGTGACAAACAGCCCAGGTACTCAAATCCCGGCTGGCCCAGCCCTCCCCGGTTCCAAATACTTGGACTACTGGCAACATCAGCTGAATAGGCAGAGAGGAGACGTTAGCGCGCAACTTATTTCGGCCGTTTTCTTTCCAAAACTCACCCAAAAGAACAGCGAGGCGTTTCTGAAGCCACCGGGTTCGTTTGACCCCAGTCGGTGCGGGGACCTTCCCAACCCCCCTCCGGACGAGAGGCCCTCTCCTCGACCTTCACTTGATGGGGGAGTACGAGGTTGTTGCATGCTTAAAACACCTTCGATTCCGGAGGAGAGAAGGAAAAAATCCGGCACAGATGGAGTCCCTTCGTGGTCGCCAAATTGTGGTGGCAAAAATTGTTGTTCAAAAAGAATGTCAGGACACCTCAGCTGTCTTTCGAAGATTTAATGAAAAGAGGACAAACATTCAATTGAACGGAGCCACACAGTGCAACCGGTCACATGAACCGACAGTCCTGAGTGAGCTGAAGAAGATTATAGACAGGTTATTTTATACTCGGGAGCTGGAAAAGACAAAACATCACCCATCACCCTGGCAACCATGCCAGGGTCTGTGTCAAAGGAACATGACCTTGGCATAGGAATGAAAACAGGCAACAGACAGTGTTATACCAAAATTTTCCATTACACCAGACAGATCATTGGATGAAACCTGAAAGATCATTGGATAAAACCTGACAGATCATTAGATAAAACCTGACAGATCATTGGATAAAACTTGACAGATCATTGGATAAAACCTGACAGATCATTGGATGAAACCTGACAGATCATTGGATGAAACCTGACAGATTATTGGATGGAAATTGTGACCTCCTGCATCCGACACATAAGTGCCAGTTCTCCTAGAGAAGGCTCACATTACAAAAGAGGCTACAGACACATTTACACGGCTGTTGATCTCCCCTCCACCATCCTGCTCCCCATAGCTGCCGACGCCTGTTAGAAAAATACAATGTTTGAATTTTTCCATGACACTCCCCACTTTTGATTAATTACACACTTGTAATCACATATACAAAATAGGTCTTATCTTTCAAAGAACTCCCTCTCTGATTCTTCAGCGTCAGTAGTTCAACCGTTGCGAGAAGGATATAACTAAGCAGCTATATTTAACTGTAGCACTGAACATTTGAATAATGTTTGAATAATAACATTTGAATTTCACCAAGGGAATGATATAACACGGCAAAACCATGAGCAGAACAAAAGAGTGCTGCTAGCCCTCAGATGTTCTCCTGAGGGTCATGAAGACCGACGTCCTGGGCTGCTCGTGTGCGTCGGAAGGACGGGGGTCCTGGTGTTGTGAGCAGAGTCAGACAGAGGAGACTATTATGATAAATAGGTTCATCGTTGCCACGTGGAGGGTAGACCACCTCTCACCAGAACTGGTCTCAGGGATTAACCTGCCCTGTGGTTGAGAGACCAGCTCCCTGGTGTCCTCAGGAGAAGAGCCTGAGAACCTTCTGTGCTTGAGAGACCAGCTTCCTGGTGTCCTCAGGAGAAGAGCCTGAGAACCTTCTGTGGTTGAGAGACCAGCTCCCTGGTGTCCTCAGGAGAAGAGCCTGAGAACCTTCTGTGGTTGAGAGACCAGCTCCCTGGTGTCCTCAGGAGAAGAGCCTGAGAACCTTCTGTGGTTGAGAGACCAGCTCCCTGGTGTCCTCGGGAGAAGGGCCTGAGAACCTTATGCAATGGCTTGCGTGGATCCAGGTGGCCCTTTCAGCCATCTTTACTGCCGTATGGACGGCGAGGAGAACTTGGAATGGATCTGGCCACCTCTTGGATTTCCAGTGCGTCCGTCAGAATTCCTTCACCAGGATCCAGTCTCTAGGTCAGGATGTGAAGCCCCTCTAACACTCTGATTGTTCTATATCTGACCTACTGTGTTGAAGTTTGGGGAAATGCCTGTAAAACATATATTGAATAATTTTCATTCTGCAAAAAAGAGCCATAAGGATAATTAGTAGAAAACGAAATAGAGATCCAACAAATCCATTATTCCTTCAGTTAAATTTGTTGAAATTTCATAAACTAGTAGACTATAGTATTCTGCAAATTATGTTTAAAGCTCATAAAAAAAACTTTACCAATCAACATTCAGAAAAGACTTGAAAAAAGAAAAAGCAAGTATAACTTAAAAGGAACAGAGATTTTTATAAAACCAAGATGCAGGACAAAATTGATGGAATGTTGTGTTTCTGTGAAAGGAATCAGTTTATGGAACAATCTGAATAAAGAAAACAAAGAATCCAAATCAAACATTACATTCAAAAGAACAATTTAAGCCTGAATGTTAAGAAAATATAATGAAAAATGTTGAGTTTGATTGACATACCCGTAGGCGGTGTTAATTTTATTTTAATGTTATTTTAATTTTATTTTAGTTGTTTTTATTCACTTAGTTGTTGTTTTTTTATTATTATTTTTAATTTATGTTATTTGTGAAAGGGGCAGATCAGATAAGATTCTTCTTCTTTCTGCTCCTTTTCATTCATCAGTTAGGAACATTTGTATTTGTGTTTGTATTGAATTGTTTTTTTTTTTTTTGAATGAAATAAAGAATAAAATGAAAAATGAAAATGAAACCCTCAGCTGGTCTGGGTAGGGCCCTCAGCTGGTCTGGGTAGGGCCCTCAGCTGGTCTGGGTAGGGCCCTCAGCTGGTCTCTTTAGGGCCCTCAGCTGGTCTGGGTAGGGCCCTCAGCTGGTCTGGGTAGGGCCCTCAGCTGGTCTTTTAGGGCCCTCAGCTGGTCTCTGTAGGGCCCTCAGCTGGTCTGGGTAGGGCCCTCAGCTGGTCTGGGTAGGGCCCTCAGCTGGTCTTTTAGGGCCCTCAGCTGGTCTCTGTAGGGCCCTCAGCTGGTCTCTCTAGGGCCCTCAGCTGGTCTGGGTAGGGCCCTCAGCTGGTCTGGGTAGGGCCCTCAGCTGGTCTCTGTAGGGCCCTCAGCTGGTCTGGGTAGGGCCCTCAGCTGGTCTTTTAGGGCCCTCAGCTGGTCTCTGTAGGGCCCTCAGCTGGTCTCTCTAGGGCCCTCAGCTGGTCTGGGTAGGGCCCTCAGCTGGTCTGGGTAGGGCCCTCAGCTGGTCTGGGTAGGGCCCTCAGCTGGTCTCTGTAGGGCCCTCAGCTGGTCTCTGTAGGGCCCTCAGCTGGTCTCTCTAGGGCCCTCAGCTGGTCTGGGTAGGGCCCTCAGCTGGTCTGGGTAGGGCCCTCAGCTGGTCTGGGTAGGGCCCTCAGCTGGTCTCTGTAGGGCCCTCAGCTGGTCTCTCTAGGGCCCTCAGCTGGTCTGGGTAGGGCCCTCAGCTGGTCTGGGTAGGGCCCTCAGCTGGTCTGGGTAGGGCCCTCAGCTGGTCTGGGTAGGGCCCTCAGCTGGTCTGGGTAGGGCCCTCAGCTGGTCTGGGTAGGGCCCTCAGCTGGTCTGGGTAGGGCCCTCAGCTGGTCTGGGTAGGTCTTTACTGCAGTCTGCACCTGTGATGAGGCTTGTAATGATTTAGACGAGAAACAATCATTTCACTATCGCACATGTTTGTGGAGAGAACTCTCCATGGTCCTGATGGATCTCTCCATGGTCCTGATGGATCTCCATGGTTCTGATGGAACTGATGGAACTCTCCATGGTTCTGATGGAACTCTCCATGGTTCTGATGGATCTCTCCATGGTTCTGATGGAACTCTCCATGGTGCTGATGAATCTTCATGGTTCTGACAGTCTCATGAAGGGGGAGACACTGTCCATGATGGATCAGCTTAGCCACCTAGTACTACTACAGTACAGAGCTAGTACTACTACTACAGTACAGGACAGAGCTAGTACTACTACAGTACAGGACAGAGCTAGTACTACTACTACAGTACAGGACAGAGCTAGTACTACTACTACAGTACAGGACAGAGCTAGTACTACTACTACAGTACAGTACAGAGCTAGTACTACTACTACAGTACAGGACAGAGCTAGTACTACTACTACAGTACAGTACAGAGCTAGTACTACTACAGTACAGTACAGGACAGAGCTAGTACTACTACTACAGTACAGGACAGAGCTAGTACTACTACTACAGTACAGGACAGAGCTAGTACTACTACAGTACAGTACAGAGCTAGTACTACTACTACAGTACAGTACAGAGCTAGTACTACTACTACAGTACAGGACAGAGCTAGTACTACTACTACAGTACAGTACAGAGCTAGTACTACTACTACAGTACAGTACAGAGCTAGTACTACTACTACAGTACAGTACAGAGCTAGTACTACTACTACAGTACAGGACAGAGCTAGTACTACTACAGTACAGTACAGAGCTAGTACTACTACTACAGTACAGTACAGAGCTAGTACTACTACAGTACAGGACAGAGCTAGTACTACTACTACAGTACAGGATAGAGCTAGTACTACTACTACTACTACAGTACAGAGCTAGTACTACTACTACAGTACAGTACAGAGCTAGTACTACTACAGTACAGTACAGAGCTAGTACTACTACAGTACAGTACAGAGCTAGTACTACTACTACAGTACAGTACAGAGCTAGTACTACTACTACAGTACAGGACAGAGCTAGTACTACTACAGTACAGGACAGAGCTAGTACTACTACTACAGTACAGTACAGAGCTAGTACTACTACTACAGTACAGGACAGAGCTAGTACTACTACTACAGTACAGTACAGAGCTAGTACTACTACTACAGTACAGGACAGAGCTAGTACTACTACTACAGTACAGGACAGAGCTAGTACTACTACTACAGTACAGAGCTAGTACTACTACTACAGTACAGGACAGAGCTAGTACTACTACTACAGTACAGTACAGAGCTAGTACTACTACAGTACAGGACAGAGCTAGTACTACTACTACAGTACAGGACAGAGCTAGTACTACTACTACAGTACAGGACAGAGCTAGTACTACTACTACAGTACAGGACAGAGCTAGTACTACTACAGTACAGGACAGAGCTAGTACTACTACTACAGTACAGGACAGAGCTAGTACTACTACTACAGTACAGGACAGAGCTAGTACTACTACTACAGTACAGGACAGAGCTAGTACTACTACTACAGTACAGGACAGAGCTAGTACTACTACTACAGTACAGGACAGAGCTAGTACTACTACTACAGTACAGTACAGAGCTAGTACTACTACAGTACAGTACAGAGCTAGTACTACTACAGTACAGTACAGAGCTAGTACTACTACTACAGTACAGTACAGAGCTAGTACTACTACTACAGTACAGGACAGAGCTAGTACTACTACTACAGTACAGTACAGAGCTAGTACTACTACTACAGTACAGTACAGAGCTAGTACTACTACTACAGTACAGTACAGAGCTAGTACTACTACTACAGTACAGGACAGAGCTAGTACTACTACAGTACAGTACAGAGCTAGTACTACTACTACAGTACAGTACAGAGCTAGTACTACTACAGTACAGGACAGAGCTAGTACTACTACTACAGTACAGGATAGAGCTAGTACTACTACTACTACTACAGTACAGAGCTAGTACTACTACTACAGTACAGTACAGAGCTAGTACTACTACAGTACAGTACAGAGCTAGTACTACTACAGTACAGTACAGAGCTAGTACTACTACTACAGTACAGTACAGAGCTAGTACTACTACTACAGTACAGGACAGAGCTAGTACTACTACAGTACAGGACAGAGCTAGTACTACTACTACAGTACAGTACAGAGCTAGTACTACTACTACAGTACAGGACAGAGCTAGTACTACTACTACAGTACAGTACAGAGCTAGTACTACTACTACAGTACAGGACAGAGCTAGTACTACTACTACAGTACAGGACAGAGCTAGTACTACTACTACAGTACAGAGCTAGTACTACTACTACAGTACAGGACAGAGCTAGTACTACTACTACAGTACAGTACAGAGCTAGTACTACTACAGTACAGGACAGAGCTAGTACTACTACTACAGTACAGGACAGAGCTAGTACTACTACTACAGTACAGGACAGAGCTAGTACTACTACAGTACAGGACAGAGCTAGTACTACTACAGTACAGGACAGAGCTAGTACTACTACTACAGTACAGGACAGAGCTAGTACTACTACAGTACAGGACAGAGCTAGTACTACTACTACAGTACAGGACAGAGCTAGTACTACTACTACAGTACAGGACAGAGTTAGTACTAGTACTACAGTACAGGACAGAGCTGGTACTACTACAGTACGGTACAGAGCTAGTACTACTACTACAGTACAGAGCTAGTACTACTACTACTACTACTACTACTACTACAGAGCTAGTACTACTACTACAGTACAGGACAGAGCTAGTACTACTACAGTACAGTACAGAGCTAGTACTACTACTACAGTACAGAGCTAGTACTACTACTACAGTACAGTACAGAGCTGGTACTACTACTACAGTACAGGACAGAGCTAGTACTACTACTACAGTACAGTACAGAGCTAGTACTACTACTACAGTACAGGACAGAGCTGGTACTACTACAGTACAGGACAGAGCTAGTACTACTACTACTAATAATACAGAGCTAGTACTACTACTACGGTACAGGACAGGACAGAGCTAGTACTACTACTACAGTGCAGGACAGAGCTAGTACTACTACAGTACAGTACAGAGCTAGTACTACTACAGTACAGGACAGAGCTAGTACTACTACTACAGGACAGAGCTAGTACTACTACTACAGTACAGGACAGAGCTAGTACTACTACTACAGTACAGTACAGAGCTAGTACTACTACTACAGTACAGAGCTAGTACTACTACAGTACAGTACAGAGCTAGTACTACTACTACAGTACAGGACAGAGCTAGTACTACTACTACTACAGTACAGGACAGAGCTAGTACTACTACTACAGTACAGTACAGAGCTAGTACTACTACTACAGTACAGGACAGAGCTACTACTACTACAGTACAGGACAGAGCTAGTACTACTACTACAGTACAGGACAGAGCTAGTACTACTACTACAGTACAGGACAGAGCTAGTACTACTACAGTACAGGACAGAGCTAGTACTACTACAGTACAGTACAGAGCTAGTACTACTACTACAGTACAGGACAGAGCTAGTACTACTACTACAGTACAGAGCTAGTACTACTACAGTACAGTACAGAGCTAGTACTACTACTACAGTACAGGACAGAGCTAGTACTACTACTACAGTACAGAGCTAGTACTACTACAGTACAGGACAGAGCTAGTACTACTACTACAGTACAGTACAGAGCTAGTACTACTACTACAGTACAGAGCTAGTACTACTACTACAGTACAGGACAGAGCTAGTACTACTACTACAGTACAGGACAGAGCTAGTACTACTACAGTACAGGACAGAGCTAGTACTACTACTACAGTACAGGACAGAGCTAGTACTACTACTACAGTACAGAGCTAGTACTACTACTACAGTACAGAGCTAGTACTACTACTACAGTACAGAGCTAGTACTACTACTACAGTACAGGACAGAGCTAGTACTACTACTACAGTACAGGACAGAGCTAGTACTACTACAGTACAGGACAGAGCTAGTACTACTACTACAGTACAGGACAGAGCTAGTACTACTACTACAGTACAGAGCTAGTACTACTACAGTACAGTACAGAGCTAGTACTACTACTACAGTACAGTACAGAGCTAGTACTACTACAGTACAGGACAGAGCTAGTACTACTACAGTACAGTACAGAGCTAGTACTACTAATACAGTACAGTACAGAGCTAGTACTACTACAGTACAGTACAGAGCTAGTACTACTACTACAGTACAGGACAGAGCTAGTACTACTACTACAGTACAGGACAGAGCTAGTACTACTACTACAGTACAGGACAGAGCTAGTACTACTACTACAGTACAGTACAGAGCTAGTACTACTACTACAGTACAGGACAGAGCTAGAACTACTACTACAGTACAGGACAGAGCTAGTACTACTACTACAGTACAGGACAGAGCTAGTACTACTACTACAGTACAGGACAGAGCTAGTACTACTACAGTACAGGACAGAGCTAGTACTACTACAGTACAGGACAGAGCTAGTACTACTACTACAGTACAGGACAGAGCTAGTACTACTACTACAGTACATGACAGAGCTAGTACTACTACTACAGTACAGAGCTAGTACTACTACTACAGTACAGTACAGAGCTAGTACTACTACAGTACAGTACAGGACAGAGCTAGTACTACTACTACAGTACAGTACAGAGCTAGTACTACTACAGTACAGTACAGGACAGAGCTAGTACTACTACTACAGTACAGGACAGAGCTAGTACTATTACTACAGTACAGGACAGAGCTAGTACTACTACTACAGTACAGGACAGAGCTAGTACTACTACTACAGTACAGAGCTAGTACTACTACTACAGGACAGAGCTAGTACTACTACAGTACAGGACAGAGCTAGTACTACTACAGTACAGGACAGAGCTAGTACTACTACTACAGGACAGAGCTAGTACTACTACAGTACAGGACAGAGCTACTACTACTACAGTACAGGACAGAGCTAGTACTACTACTACAGTACAGGACAGAGCTAGTACTACTACAGTACAGTACAGGACAGAGCTAGTACTACTACTACAGTACAGGACAGAGCTAGTACTACTACTACAGTACAGAGCTAGTACTACTACTACAGGACAGAGCTAGTACTACTACAGTACAGGACAGAGCTACTACTACTACAGTACAGGACAGAGCTAGTACTACTACAGTACAGGACAGAGCTAGTACTACTACAGTACAGTACAGGACAGAGCTAGTTCTACTACTACAGTACAGGACAGAGCTAGTACTACTACAGTACAGGACAGAGCTAGTACTACTACTACTACTAATACAGAGCTAGTACTACTACTACAGTACAGTACAGAGCTAGTACTACTACTACAGTACAGAGCTAGTACTACTACAGTACAGGACAGAGCTAGTACTACTACTACAGTACAGGACAGAGCTAGTACTACTACAGTACAGGACAGAGCTAGTACTACTACTACAGTACAGGACAGAGCTAGTACTACTACAGTACAGGACAGAGCTAGTACTACTACAGTACAGGACAGAGCTAGTACTACTATTCAATTCAATTTTTCAATTCAATTTTATTTATATAGCGTCTAATACAACAGAGTTGTCTCTAGACGCTTTACAGAGACCCATACCCAGAACATGACCCCCGAGCAGATATTACATAAACAATGGCAGGTAAAAAACTCCCCTAGTGGGAGAAAAACCTTAAGCCAAACAGTGGCAAGGAAAAACTCCCCTTTAGGAGGGAAGAAACCTTGAGCAGGACCAGGCTCATCAGGGGGGACCCTCCTGCCGAGGGCCAGACTGGTGGGTCAGGGACGGCAACAGCACAGCAGGCAGGTGGAAGCAGCAACGGGATGACCGGGGGTGGGGACCGCAGGCCAGCACACAGCTCCCGAAGCTCCGGCCCAATCAGCAAGTCCCAGGTTGGGGTGCAGGGTCAGGAAAAGACTTGTGCTCCGTAATGCAAGCTACAAGCCACCCACGGCCACCTGCAGGACAAAAGAGAGAAAAGGGAGGAGAAGGGGGGGGCA